>NW_008613012.1:12653-63686 GCF_000691845.1 Merops nubicus | reverse complement strand
CTTCCAGCCCAGACATTCTATGACTCCGTGGTTAGCAAAATTGTTTGGAACAACCATCACTTCTGCTTCAGACAACCATACAATGCAAGAACAAAACACCTGATGAAAAGGCAGTAAATTCAGAACAACTTTTTTTTCATTTTTCAGTGGTAAAATACAATAAGTGTAATAATTCCAATCGACTGCTGGAATTTACAGATAGGGAAAGCAGAGAGACAAGTCCCATGTTTAGACATGAAAATTAGGATAATTTGTTGACAGGTAATATTTGTAGAAGTAAAGTATGTTTAATCTTACCTTCAAATTTGTTCTTTAGGGCTTAACTGTATGCAGATGTTTGGACACAATTTTTGAAGTAATCTCATGTATGTGATAGTCCTAAACAGGTGCAAACCCATATTGTTTGAGGAATTCAGATGGGTCATGGCAGTTTACTACCTTTGTGGGCAAAGATCGTTACATTCACTTGCTCCTTTAATACATTTTCAAGAACAGATTATGCACTTTTTCTACAGCAAACAAGAAATAAACATTGGAAACAGTTTTCAGCTTATGTAAATTTTTATAGCTCCATGATTTCAGTATACCTTAGCCAACTTGGCCAGCAAAGGACATCTGCTAGCATGCACTGGAAACACCAAAAGGAAAATAAATTTTTATCAGTGATAACTAGTTCCTAAACATATTATTGGTCTTGAGCAGAGGACAAAGGACTGAAAAACAAAGCACTATGACAGGAGGAAGACAACCCCGTTCATTTGCACTGTCCTTGTATTTTTCTAGTGATTCTAAAGGCCAACTGAGGATATGCTTGGTGGGGATCTTCAGCTGATATAAAGCCAGCAAAGATGACTAAATGGGGAGAAAATGGGTGTGGGTAACTACGATAGCATTTCAGTGTTTTCCAGCTGTCAGTGTTGTCCTTGAAGACTGATTACTGCTGCTCATAATTTTTAATTTTTTTCACCTTAGGATGTTCTAAATTGTGCCAGGGGCTAAGTTGGGAAGACAAAAGCATCAGTCTTCTAAGAACCCATCCTTTTTTTCACTCCTCCCACTGCACAGCTCAGCCAAACTTGACATTTGAAAGCAGCAGTGAGCCCAAACCACAGCACATGGTGAGTTAGGAACTGGGGGCGATTTGGCCCACTGTGCAGGACAGAGGGACCACCCACTCGAGTGGTGTGATTTATTCCTATAGAAGTCAGTGGGAAAACTTCTGAGTGGAGTTGGATCAAGGCTCTGTATCTGTTTCCAACCTAACTTTGCTATTCTAGATCAAAACAAAAAATATTCTAGAGCTCTGGAAATCTGCAGCTATATATATCTATGTATATAATAGCAGTACTAATATTTCTCTATCGGGCTTATGGGAGCAGACTCCATGCTAAACAGGGATACCCCAAAGAAACATATGGCCTAGGGTTTTTAATTTATTTATGCCTTCAACAAGTTGAAGGTAAAACCAGCTGTCTATTCCAACACTCACAGTGTCATGGTATTTAACTGAAGTGTCCTGGCAGCAGTAAAGTTACAAGGAGTTCTGTGACACGTTAATCCACTGAACACTACCTGGAATGGATCTGACTGACCTTGCTGGGTAAGAAAATGTCCTTTTGCCTTATAGAATTAGCAAACCATAAATCTTTCAAGATTGGATAAGGCTGAAGATTAGGGGACAAAAGGCTACATGGCGTAATAGGAATACCAAGTCTTTTTTCTCCTTCAATAATGATTTTTGAGTATTTATTACAGTTTTTTATTCAGGATGTTGCCATCTAAAGTAGTGTCATCGCTTCCATTTTTTTAAAAAAAAAGTTTCCAGCAATACAATGTGGTTTGAAATTTATGTCTGTAAAGTCTATCTTTGATTTTTTTTTTAATTGGCATAGACATTTTTGCATTCTAAATTTAATTTACAGTGAGCAATGGCTTTATTATTTTGGCTTGGCTATGGTAGTCTATTTTCATAAAAATAAAAACCTGACAGTCAAGCTTATATGAAAATGAGAAATGAGCCTGAACCAAATCCCAGCAGAAAAGTCTAAGTAGGAAGTTTACAATTAAGCTATTCATCTGCCTCTGAATTGTGTAATAACTATAATGTTCAGAATGGGGTAAATCTAAATTTCAGATCCAAATCCCTTAAACAATGTTACTTCAAATTAAAACAATTTT
The DNA here is from genome assembly GCF_000691845.1 of Merops nubicus. Classification (NCBI taxonomy): domain Eukaryota; kingdom Metazoa; phylum Chordata; class Aves; order Coraciiformes; family Meropidae; genus Merops; species Merops nubicus. Next base: position 61,508 of record NW_008613012.1, on the reverse strand, counting down.
CAATCCTTGTGATGAAGTTGGGACTAAAATTTTACATCCAAATTCTCATCACATTTTTCCTGTGTGGGTTGGATCTCCACGGATGTCAATGGAACATAATCTGTTTGTGAAGTGCTGGGGTTAAACCCCTAGCCCTGAATGAGGGTTGGCATATGGATAATGCCCACAACCAGGCAAGGAAGATCCTCCTGATTGGTTTTCACCCAGAGTATGACCAGCCCCGGGTAGGAGCTGATTGGGAGATCACCACCAGGTGCCCCCACCTTCCACATTAACTTGGAGGTGGGGCAAGAAGCCACCTCTATAAGAGCCAAATGTTTGCAGTGGAATTGGAAGGATTTGGTATATGATGTGTGGGCAAGAAGCCACCTCTGTAAGAGCCAAATGTTTGCAGTGGAACTGGAAGGATTTGGTATATGATGTGTAGGGATTTTGGCTATTGGAAGGGTTCCCTGACTCTTCCTGGCAAGTGGAGTTAATAGGATGACAGTGTAAGAACATGAATCTGCCTCTGTGTCCCTACTATATAACTGGGCTCATGGCTTGGCTGCTGTTCCTATGGCTTGGCTCCTTGCCTGGCTTGCTCTCTTCTTCATGTCCACTGTGGTGGGTGAGTGCATTGACTTGTTCCTCCCTCCGGTTGTCTGGCACTTTCAATCTCTGGTGTGTGATGTGGGAGTGGAGGAAGGAGTTTGGCTACTGGTCTGCCTGTTAGTGATAATATCATGCTGTGTTGGGCAAGAGGTCAGTAGAAGAACATACCATTTGATGAGCAGTCATGCAACCAATAAGGAGCAGCTCAAGTGGGGTGGTTCGTAGTATGAGCGAAAGTCAGGAGCACTGAACTCAGCTTCTCCAAGTTGTGTTGGGGGCAGCTGCAATAGTAAATTCTGTCTTTCAACTACTAGAGAAATATTTATTTTCTCTGTTCTTTTAAGTGCAAGATGATCTTAATATTGCTGTGAGTATGGGGTCTCAACCCATAGAATATGACTTCCTGTTGACTTAGACTACCTTTTTTTCTTATCTTCAAAGCAGCTATAGAAAGGAAACGGGAAGACTTCAACAAAGTCTTTTTCAATCCTTTTCTTAAATGATGTTTGAGCTTTGTGCCTTCTGTGCTTCACTTCTTTTGGAAGTCAAAAATTCTGGCAGCTCCTCTGGCCTGTTTTACTGCAGGAGTCAAGAATTACTTCACTGGAATGATAAAAAGAATTAATTTCATCCTTTATGTTCATGGCATTATTTTAATCCCTCTCCCTGTTGTCTGTGCATTGCTATGCTGAAGCTGGAAGCTGTCAAGGGTGAAGATCACTGTTTATATATTTTTTTTATATTTGAAAGAGCATTTTGCACCCTTCCACATTTCTCAGGTTTTCTGGCTATCCAAAACAAAACATGTTGAAATGCTTAAATACTTTTATGAGGCAGTTCTGGGCAGGTAATAGCTACAACGGTTTCCCATAAGACCACTCCATTAGTAATTTTGAACAAGCTATTGTGGAGATTCTCATGTACAAAAAGAACTTCAGGATGTTCTTTATTGTCACAGGACCTTCCTTCTGTTGTGTGCTTTTTCAATAATGTTCCTGAGTCCCTCTAACAAGACAGCTGTGATCATCCTGCTTCTTTAAATCATACTAAATCAATCTTTTGAAGAACAAAAGAATAAATTGGAAATAACAACTCACACTATTTTTTTTAACAAGAAAAATCCTATCGAGTTGCTCTGTGACAAAATACAGTTCAGTTTTATCTCCATTTGATGGAGATCTGTCTGCCTCTCCACCAACGTCACAGCAACTCCCAGAGCTTTTCCTTAAGGCAACAGTGTTCTACAGAGGCTACAAAAGAGTCAGCTGGTCATTTCTCTACCTAAAGACTTATGCTCAGTGACTTGCATTTTTTTTTTACAATATTCCCCCATGTCTGGAGTATGTAGCTGGTTCTCTCAAAACAAATTGATGCTGCAATATCTTACAGATTTGATAGTTAAATGATCATCAACCTGTTGAGTTTAACTCAGTCTTTGGATCCTTTATTTCTCAAAGCCATCTTAATTTGACATCAACCCTCTCATCTCTTTGTCTGGCATCAACAGTACTAAGTCCTTGGCCTTCACTTCATTTTTAGGAAGTATGGCTTCATGAGGAAGAAGTTACAGCTGACAGCAGAGAAATTATTAGCTGGACCATGGCCAGGGTTTGTGGGCAAGAAAAAAGATTTCGCCTGAAACACACAAACCACAGACCATGTGCGTTAATAACCTGATTTTTAACCTTCTGTTGCCACATCTCTTACCATTGTTTGAATATTTCAGCACACATACAAAAGGTCTCCAGACTTCCATCTTTAAGGTCACTTCACATACTAACTCTCTGAACAAACCATGACTGCTAAAGCAAGAAGATCATAGACTTTGCAAATGAACTTTAGACTCACCTGGTATTGATAGGAAATATAAGAATTACAAATCTGCAGAAGAACAAAAAAAACACCATGTCAACTTTTTGCCACATCTAAAACTCTATAACCTGTCTTTTTTTTTTATTTTTTGCTGTTGTTGTTTTTTTTTTCTCTCTGTTGAACCTTCCCCTTTTAAGGATTACTCTTATGAGAATCATCAGTTGCTGATGGTACTTTGATTTCAGACCAGACATCAAGCTCAGCTTTCACAGAAAAGTCTCTTATGTTAATATAGCCTTTGCAATACACTAGGAATTACATAGAGTGATAGTTCATTCTTCATTCATAAATTCAAGACTGAAGAGGTAAAGCAAACCAGCACTGATTCCTCTTTTTCTGTGTGTACCATGGGTGAGCACATACTACAGGCAAAGGATGAAGTAGGAAAGAATTGCAGCAGCATGATTCAGACACCAGCTAGGCATGGTGCTACAGCTGAGTGCAATGTTACTGCTAAAGGTAAATAAGCATAACAAAAATGTCCTCATGAGCTAGCTCTTCCAACTGCTTAGTGGAAGCCCGCATGACTTCGCATTGTTACCATTTATTTGGCTAAGGCACCATCCCCTGAAAGTTGGATTAGGATGCTTGTGTTGAACCACTGGAATTACTCACTTTGGGGTTGAGTAATGTTACATCGTATTCTTTTGTGGCCATTCATTCCAAAAGAAAAGGACCAAAAATATCTCCCTATTTCCTGCTCCTCATTAAAATAATTGACAGAGAATTACTGGGCTTGGCCCACAACTAGCTGTATGAGGCCAGTATTAAAATCTGGAGGAGGGAAGAACCACCAATAATAACTTTTTTTTTTAACCATACAAGCATACTAAATGAATAATTATTAATAGAGAGACTGGGAAGGGAAACTTGCATTATAAGTTTCTGTACTATGAGACTGACAAGGCTACTTCTGTACTGATTTTTAGTCCTTGTCAACTTTTGGAATATCAGTAGGGTGGCATCAATAGCAATCCTATGAAAAAATAGACCTTCATGCTTGATTTTTTTTTTTTCTACCTGAGGGTATAATGGGCTTTATTTAAATGTTAGCTTTCATGCACTACCAAAAGTAAGCTAGTTAAATATATAAATACATTCAACTTCTCTCCTTCATTTCACTTTTTTGAGTGCGTTTCTTTTAATGAGTTATAGACATATCTCTGCTAAGACCATAGTAACTGCTTCAGGCATTACTTTTTTTGTTTGTTTGTTTTTTTGTGATAAGAGGTGTAGGACTCCCCTCCCTGAACTTTCTATTTTGGTAACCAGTGTGGATATTTCCCTAAACTCTCTTTGAATTCTGTGGTGAGAAATAGGAGCTATAAGAATGGCTATTCAGCTAGCTAGTTCTAGCTATCTGATTTAACCTGAGATAAATCAAAGTCTGAAAGTATCTTTCTCTTGCCACTGACTACAGTGAGAGTTTATAGCGACCAGTTTAGATGTAAACATCCATATTTGGCCAGATGGGTTCCATCTGGCTCTCTTTGTGTATTGTCCAGAAGGCGTCTAATTTCAAATGTTCAACAACTAACAATAGTAACAAATTCTTTACAGAGACTATAGCAGCAACAGGCTTTTGCTTGGACAGAGTGATGTCTGCTGTCATTGGTCACAAATCTGCACACACACACACAAAAAATATCAAGCCTATAAGAGTTCCTGGAAAGTTAAATGAGGCTTTCCTGTTTAAATTTTTATTAGTAAATTAAAAGTTATAAATTAGATTTCTTTTTTTTTTTTTTTTTCCATCTACGTACCACTATTTATCACATTTGTAAGGGTTCAAAAAAAAGTAAAAACTGCTCTAGCAATGAGCTCCATGTCATGTGCTGTTCAGGAGAAAAGAAGATGATCACATTGGCTGCAAAAGCAGTCTGTGTGGATTGAGCAGTTATCCCCATGGTTTAGGACAGAACAATTTTGTTAGCAAGGTCAAGGATGTAATTGCAGCCCCAGCTCCATGCAGCCAGCACTGCACTTGCCTGTCTTAAACCACATAAACTGCCCATACCCGTCTTGAGTCATTTGCCTGATACATGAATTCTTTCAAAACCTTTGAGACAATTTAATTCTTTCAGTATACAACCTTCTCATCATCATGGACGGCGCTACAGTGCAACTTCTCTGGCAAAGCTGCTCTAACAATGAGGTTCTGTGCTGAGTGTCTTTGAGAGGTATTTATTACTTGAGGCCATACAGTCTGTTACAGGCAAGCATACACTCTCATTGTTTTATGTGAAGAAAAAAAAAAATTACACAATGCTGGGTTAGTATAAGCTCCCTGGAAGCAAGTAGAGAACTATTGTGTAATAACAGATGTTATTGTATAGCATTTTTCAACATTTACTATAGACCAGCAAATAAGGGCACACTTTGAATGGAGAACATTGCATTAACATGCCTACAAGTCAAGACTGTGCTTTCCTCGAGCTTCTTAATGGAAAGAAAAATTATAAAAAAATTTCTAACCTGGGCAACTCTGATAAACCCACTAAATGTTAATCGAAAATATCGTCAGTCACTGAGTGGCATAAATGGGGGTAATAATTTCTGACAGGTTTAGATTAACTGAAAATAACTTTCACTCCTTTGGCTGGCTGCAGCACTGTAATGCTGTGGAATTGCCTTGGGGATAGCTGTGAAGGATAACATTCCCAGGGCAAGGAGAATGTGTCACTCATGAAGTGAAATGGCACATACTCTGACAGCAGATGCAGGAGGATATTTGAAAGGAGGTAATAAGTTTTTTTTTTTTTAAATAAACACCTGGATTCCCCCCCCCCCCTTTTACTGAACACTAGATTCAGTTGCCTACTCAGTTAAACTAGTTTTACAACAAACTACAGAGAAAACTGTGAGCACTACTGATCAACTTGCATTGAGACACAGGATAAATCTCTCTTCTGAGAACCATGCTGTGTCCTTGGAAGACATGGCAATGAAGGGAGGGTTGTTTAAATAAACCAAGACACAGTTTCAACCTTCATACTCTTATTAGTAACCCACACATCCTTCCCTTGTCCTCGTTCCATCTGCATGAACTCAAACCTTAGGCCGTTTTTCTAAGCACCCAAAAAGAGCACAGTGTGAGCTTAAATTTGATATGTCTAAAGAAGCAATCCCCACAAAACATGCCTCGTCCTAGCTTATTTTTAATTTAACAGAAATCAGCTTGGCACTATCTACTTACTGTGAAACAGCAGTCATAGCTGAGCTGGAATTTTTTCTGGATACAGCATTTGCCCATTTTGAATATTTTTAAGCCTGTAGCTTCTGGTAGCATACCAATAACTCTAAATGTACTAATTTTGCCTGCTTCTCATTTTACAATTAATCTGCTTCTGCTATGAATTTATTTACAGTTATTTCAGATAACTGTAACTTGCATTTCATTCTGTTCTGTGAGGTTTTTTTCCCCACAACCAATATATATCAGGCAGAATCAAAACAAGTTTGAACACTGTCAATATTAATTAAGATCTTCTAGTTTCCACTCAGCCCTTTTCTGTAGTTTGACTATAAACCTATCCTCTTTGTTTCACTTAATATGCTTTCAGAACACTGTTCCAAACATCATTTTCTTGGTTGGTTATTTCAGACACATCCTCTTACTCTTTTAAACCTTCAAGTCATGGTCTTTCAGATCCTGTTCCTGCTTTAGTTCTTGGGCTTTACCAGCAAAGTGTCACCTGTCACCCCTACCTTCATGACAATCACTTGAGGGGGCTGAAAGGCTGTAACCAGTGTGGCTACCCACCCACTAGTGGCCCATGCTCCAATATCAACTGATGTGAAAACAAAATTGACAACAGTGCTTATTCCTCCAAACAATGCTTTTTCTGTCTCTAATTATCACCACCTAGACCATCCACTGGTCCAATTTTACCAAAACCAACTTGAGGCTTTATTCTTGCTGCCCCTCTGTGGAAGGAGCATCCACAAAGCTATGTCAGGATTTCCTTAAAACTTCTCTTTCATAGCACCTTCAGCCACACGATAATGTTGGTCTAACAGGCCAGAATTATTTTCGATCTGTCAATTACAGACTCACTTCTCTCTGTATTTGATATATTCCTCTACAGCCTCTAATGCTATATTCCTTTCAAGCTTCAGGTGTGGGACTATTTTTCATTACATGTTTGTACAACACTGAACTGGCCCACGTTACTGACTGTCAGCCGTGGGTGGCTGTTCACGCAGAGCTTGAACAAGATCATCCAAGGAAGAATATCATATTACTCCTGCAGTTACATATGCTCTGGAGGACAGTCTCTCATTTCAGCCACAATAGTGTAAATCTGGAATAATTCCACTGGAAAGCTGCTCTTCTACACCAGAACATGGTGTATTGTATCTACTGTTTGCTGTTAAACATGAGGGATGACTTTTCCATTTATACATCATTTCTTTCAGCTTTAGTATTATTTCAGGCTTTGCATGCTAGGCTAGCTATGGTCCACATGGCACCAAAATAAATCTCTTCCTCCTGCCTCCACGCCTTTTTTCTTCTTATTCAACTGAGAAGAAGATGTGCTAATTAAGTCCTTTCTTTACCAAAGACAGATGTAAATTTTCAGCAGTTTACAGGAAGTATCATTTCTGACAAAAAAAAAACAAATGGGAAACTGAAAAAAAAAATAAATCATCACTTCAAATATTCCTGCAGGAAATGGAGATACTTCCTATCTGCTATTCAGAAATGTTTTTGTAATATTAGCAGGCAATTGCTATTGGATTTAACCTACCCCCAGATATATTCTATGGCCATAGGTCCCATCTCAGTCTTGCTTTCATTCATCCCACGCCTATGTGCATTCTTCCAAAAACTGCCAGCAAATGTTGGCAAGGGCTTGTGGCTGGTAAGAACAGATGCTGGTTGCCCATGGGAGTGTGAAGCACTCAGGAGGGTTGACTTTCAGAGGGTGCATAGTAGAAAGGAGGAGGGTGGATGTGAGTTGTAACAGTCAGTCTTAGCTGGCTTGGACATAGGCAGAAAGGGCAAGGGAGGGGGCTGGAAGCAGTGCAGAGGCATGTGATGGGAGCTGGGAGGGTCTCTGCTAGATATGTTGCTTTGGAAAAGGAAGGGTCACTGGGGATTTGGGATGAGAATGGAAAGTGGTGGGAGATCACGGCTGGTAAGAGGCTTTGGATTAGACACAGAGACACATGGAGACCTGCTCTCCTCTCATTCTACAAGTTTTGTCTTTGCTAGTAGGAAACTCCTACTGTTAACTAACATTACTAGTCAAGCAATGTCATCAGGAGGCCATAGTGCTCAGTCCTGGCTGCAGTTTTAACTGGGGGTTTTAAAAGCAGTACACTGAGTTACAGGAAAAATGCATGTGAAGTGTTGAGAGTCTTCAGGTTGTTCCAAGACTCTGAGAAATCAGGTGCCCAAGAAGTTAATGTTGATTGAAAACCATAAAGTTCCCTAAAGTGTGCTTTGTTTAATAAACTAAATTTGTCAACCTTGATAAAAGAATGAATAATAATCTGGAATAAAGGATAATGTCACATTTTTTGAAGCTAATTTACTTCCAGATAAATGTCATCAAATGACTCAAACAACAAATCTAGTACCTTTTTTTTTCTTTAAGAATTCAAAGTGTTATGTCCAGTGGCTATGAAAGAGGAATGTCATTCCACAAAGAAAGGCACTTTGTTAATCCTATTTGTTTATTTCTTGTAACATCTATTTGGCAATTCAGAAAAGAAATAACAAATCACCACAGTAATTCTTCTAAAAACAGAAGAGTAAATGATGTTTCATAGAAAACAACAAACTAATGATAATAGTTTCAATATCTAATTAGAAATTGTAACTGCTTTAGGGGTACTCTGAGAGAGATTTTCAGAGGCAGAGAAAAGTACCAAGGACACCATCAAAGTACAAGAAAGTGACTTCTGAAAACTTTAGGGCTTGTATTGGCATATGAATACATTTCTTGAACGTGTCTTGGATTTCTTGGTGCCAGTTATCTTCTTTGATCTGTGCAGCTTTCAGCATACAATCCACACTACATAAGCATTTTATACATCCTATGTAACTATAAAAGTTAAAGTTTAAACTGTGTCCTCTCCAAAAAGCATGTGAAAACCGACAGTCAGACAAAGTATTGGCTATGGCCGAATGTTGGAAAGAAGCTCCTAAGATCTATAAATAAGCAAAACCTGACAGATTAGCTGAGAGGAGCAAATGCAAGTCTTTGCTGACTCAAATATTCACTGCTGCTGCTAAATAGTGCTTTTATAAAGAAGCAATAAACTATATCCACTAGCTGTCAATGTCTCTATTCTTGACTCCATGTTATGAAGATCACTATCTAGGAATAAACTTCCCCTAGGATAAAACAACAAGACTGAGAGCTTTATAGACAATAGCAAGATTGTCCCACAAGCTGAGGACACTAATCCTTAAATATTTTAAAGAATATAGTGTATTCTTCAGATTGTACCTAATACAATTACACTTTGTTAAAAATTGGCTCCTGGTAATATGGGGCATGGAGGGATAGGTAAAGTTCTAGCTTTTTTCTTGCAAAAGATCAAGTGGCCACATTTTGCCCTCAAGTTTTTTGATTGTCTTCCCCAAAGCTGCATGATGTACGTTAAATGATATTTTTCCATTTATATCTAGGAAGCTTAGTACAGTTTAATATATTTTTATTAAACTAATGACTTTGATGTAGATAGCCGGCATTAAATTATTGTAGCTTCTGCAAATGAATGCAGACATAAATCTGAGCTATATATCAAGAATATAAAAAGAAAAAACAATCATATTAGAATTACTATTTTTGCCAGTAGTGCAGCTAGCAATACAGCTGTGACTTTGCAGAAAATAACTTTTATCTCCAGTCTTCTTAGTAGAGCAACAATTAAATAAAATAGAACCATATGGTATTACTGATGAGAAGGGGTTCTTTGAAATACTTTTTACTTTAAAAAAAAAGAATATGAAAGCGTGTCTTTATATGCACTGGTTCCTCCAGATCAATGTCAAGATGTGAAGGGGTCAGTACAACAGTCTGAAACTGATAAAGCGTAATTGGCTCTGCTTTGCTGTGGCACGTGCAGAACCTATGCTGTTATGTAGTTTGAGCTACTTATACAATGCAACATGTCTAACTGCTTCCAGCTCCAGCTTTTTCACACCCACGGGTGCTTCCTGCTTGCAAGCTACCCTCTGTACCTCACACTGGGCACATCTATCTACTCACAGTCACAAAATCAGGCTGGGCTGCAGCTCTGCTGTTGCTAAACTGCTAGTGGAAAGCAAGTGCAGATGCTCTGGACAGAGCGTCCTGCAGCTTTTGGAAGGCACTGTGCATTCAGCCTGCCTGAGCCACTCTGTGAAACCTAGAAGGTGCAGGAGATCTAGGTCAGGTGCTGATGATTACTGTCAGGCAAAAGCTTCCAGCTCTTCAGGTATCTGACCACCATGGGCAGTTCTCTCTGTGTTGCCTAAATATAGCTCTTCAAATGAATTGGGCTCTGCCTTCCCTGCATGGCAGTCAAAACCTGCCTGCACGACATCTGCATGACGTGTCTGTACCCCGGATGCACGGTACAGAACAGCAGGTTACACAGCACAGACATAACCATCACAGTAGAAAGAGGCATGGGAGAGTGTAATTTCTATAAAGCAAGTCAAAGCCCCTGGTGAAGTAAACATCTTCAGCCATCCCCAGTGCTCTATATTGGTAAACTCTTACAAAAAGTGTTTTGCTTTCTTTAAAGCAGAAAGCAGTTGTGACTGAAAACAGTGGCTGTCACTATTTATTTTCTAAATTTTCTAATTTCTAAAATTCTACGATTCCCATGTTAGCAAAAAATTTTTAAAAAGAACTTTTTTTTCCATTTTTATCAAAGCAAAGGTTACCTCTGCAATGACAATTTGCTATACAACGTATGTCGATCAATTCCGCATGATAGGGCTCTGATATTAGCAAATCTTGAGGGCTTGTCCGTATACACAAGTGAGTTTTTTGTAGGTCCAGTACATGTATATCCAGGAGCACAAGGAAATTGTGTTGCAGGTAGAGTGTTGGCACAAGGTGTAATTCACCTGTTTCTGCCCTCTGAAATGGTGTAGTGCAAATCAGTATGAAGAATAAGCGGAATAACTCTCCTCGCAACCATCCGTGTTATGAAGTTGCTACAAAGCTGGCTGGCAGGCTACAAGTATTTGCTCACACAACAGGTCTGTCAGATTTGAGAATGTCATGTGGGTCTGAGACAATCATGGAAAGGCTTTGGTTCTTGTCAGCTTGTGACTTGCACAACCCTGTTCCCATATGTTTTGTATTATTTGAAATAAAGCTGGATCCGTTTTGCATCAGATGAATTCTGAAAAAGATAAACATGTACAAATCTGAGAAAGAAAATCAATTTGGTATTTTGTCTTGCAAGACTGACCTCCTGGGATGGGGAGAAGGAGAAGTCACCTTACCTAACCGGAGTAGCACTGACATGGGCTAAAGATTACACTCTTAACTGCCACCATGGCATGTAAAATTGTGGTGATGCAAACTTGCCCTCAGTCCAGCCTGAGAATTAGATTTTGTCTCATTTTCAGTTATAAGAAAACTCCTAGATCAGCTCTTATTTTCTCTCCACTCTCTGTCTCAGCCTTGTCAAGGCCCATATAAGTTTTCAGCATATCGAAACATTCCCTCTTTCACCCTGACCAAATCTTCATGACAAATCAGGAAACTTGTAGGCCTCTTTAGAGCACAGAAAGCCAGCTTTCTGTAAAATATCTGCTCTGATTTTAAATTAATGTGAAGAAAACGTGTTTGCAGTGTTCTGTGAGGAAAATCTAACCCCCAAAGTGCGTCATAATTTAAAATTGCACTGGGATTTTTGTGGGGGGGGGTTCTTTTCCAGAAGAACTCTATAGCTAAGGAAACCAATAACATTTTGCTGGAATAAGTTTGTTTGTTTTGAACCGAACTGACTCAAACAGTAAACTTCACAATTTTGTTTTTTCTTAATTGTGTTGCACATGTTTTGCCAAATGTTCTTGCTGATAATCAAAGCAACAGTCACTGCCCAGAGCCTGTTGGGAGACGAGGTTCAGTTGCAACTCTGCAGATGCTCATCCAAAGTATATGATTGAGCATGAGAGTAAATCTGAAGCTGAAATCCTTTTCTATCAGAAGCAGGTGCCACTTGAATTCAAACAGTCTGCTCCTAACACCAACCCTTGCACGGCTGGGGCCCTGCAGTGAGGCTGTGTAATGCAGATGAGGTCAGCGGGAGCTACCCATACAGGCTGGAAATGCAGGCACTTGCCATCTTATCTGGAAGGATGGCTGAAACCCTTTTAGCTGAAAATGAACTGTTTTGTTTTGTTTTGGTTTTTTGTTGGGTAGGGAAGAGGCTGGGGAGAGATCTTCCTAATTTGCTTTTAGATTGATAATAAAAATTAATTCAATATAGCTTGCTCAAACTTAAAAGTTGGGATTTTTAGCTAAGAGCTCAACTAGAGGTTTTGGTTTTTTTTGTAACGGCAAAAAAAATGAGTCAGGTTCCAAGAGACTTTTGAATATTTCACTGCTTTTTCACCTTGAGCTCAGGGTGAAAAGTTAAAATATTGAAATTGTTGTCCAGTTGTTCTCTTCAACCAGTTGTGAGTCAGTAACTAATCAATATTATATTTCAATATATTTTTTTGAAAAATAGATGGATATCTCTGAATCTTAATGCTTCTGTTCTGTTTATTGAACAGAGCAGTATAACTGGTATTCAAAATCAATTCCACATTAACTGTATCACTCCCAGAACTTTACCAATCTATGCAAGCTTCATTACTTAACAAAAATCTCTGTTTCTTCCACATGGATCAGACTACTTGGCCACAGTGTATTTCCTGCAATGTATTATCAGCTTTATCAAAGGGAGACCTTAAACTTTTCATTTTAAATCTGAATGTTTTGTGTCAAGCCAACAAACTAGTAATGCCAAAACACAAGAAAATCTGAGTTGGACTGACCTGAAGCAAATTCTGAGCTTCAGTTTTTCCAATGGAAAGTAATTTTTTTCAGTAACATTGACATTTACTTATGGAAAAGTGAACAGTACACTGAGAAAAATGGCTAAAGACCTTTCATGTAAACCACGTGTATGACCTACCCAGGCACTAGATTTAGTGTATTAGACTGGTTATTTCCCTCTGGACATTGGGGAGTGTGTATAGTTACATATATAGATATACATATATGCATTCATATTCATTTATAACATATGTATATAGCAGCTTTTGTGATGCTTTTTATAGTTATTTAACGTTAAATCACATCAGAGATAAAATGGCCATGTGTGTCCTTGTAAGAATACAGGGGAACAGAACCAAGATTTTCTCATTATTCTGAAACCAGAAACTCCACCAAAATTTTTTGGACGATTTGTCATGCTGACACTGAGATTTCTGAAATGTATTTTCATGAAAGACCTTTAAAACCAGTTTTTATCTCTCTCATGGTAGCAAAAGGCACTCTGAAAGTAGTGAATGTATGTTAGAGAATGTTTACTTGAACTTTCTAAAACAAACTGTTCATCTTGGGTGTAACAGAAATGCTCTCTTTTCATATTGCTGTTCCCATGTCACTCTTCAGCAACTGGCCAACCAAAACACCTACTTACAAAGATGAACTATATCATTGCAAGCTCCTTGGCTACTCTACCATTGTATTTCAGTCGATAAATTTGCATTTAGCGCTTAATTTGTTCAGCATGCCTTACTAATTTGGCAATATTTGTTTTGGCATGTAAAATAGAAGGCAGCTGCTTTAAATGTCCTGCTAAGTTCTTTGTTTTGTTTTGAGAGGTTTCTTTTTTCTTTTTTTTTTTTTTCCCCCTACTCTTTTCTTTTTCCTTCATAAAAGGATCTAAGATATGAAAAAGCTCCAGTGTCGTGGACAGGGCTGAGTTTCCTGTTTATGAGTCACCATAAATATGAAAGGTGCTGGTTGACATTTCTCAGCTGAGGGATTCAACACAACTCTGTGTTGAGAGCAAATCCCCAAGCAGGGTGGTCTTGCGTTGACTTGTCGACCTTGTACATTGTTGAACGGAATCACTTTTAAAGAACAGTAGTTAAAGGAAAAGTCAGCTTCTCTAGCAGCTCTTCTTACTGTTACTCTGTTTAGAAATGTGTGTTATTGTATGTTTGCTGTGTAGGAGTGATTGTTGAATCATGTTTTTCAGAGAGAGAGCAATTAGCAGCGTATACTTAGATTTATTCCTCATTTGCTGAGCCTTTTATTTTCCTCATTGCCTAGTGTTTTTATGTTCCTTCTCAAAATTCAAGTAGCCAAAGCATTGTGCAATTGTTGCTAATGCGCAACCAAAGTAAACACAAGTGAAATTTTTAGTATATTTTGTACTCAAATCTGTCTTGTGTGTCTCTCCACCACACCACTGCTTTCATTACAGGGATTTCTTTAGACAATTAATTGCAGGTGCAGAAAATGAAAGTCAATATGGTTAATGTCTGATGAAAAAATGAAAGCTAGATAGAGGAGCTGTATATAAAGTGTATATATGGACGTTTGTGCTGAGATATGGCTGAGTCATAAATAAGAGTATGTAAGTGAATGTGTCACTGGCAAGATTGTCTCTCAACCTGCCTGCTCTCCAGGCTGTGTAAGATACAAATTGCTTCTGAGTGTGAGTGTGTTTTCTATGTAAACTCTACTAGCATTCTTGGGTTTAGCCATAAACAGACCTGGGGCAGTCCCCTTTGTGGCAGCACGATGCTGCAATACATCAATAATGAAATCAGCAGCAAGTATAAAGCATACAAGAATATATATAGGAAAACACAAATTATGTGACACTTCCAGTAAGCCCTGAGCAATACACTGCTTCTTGAGCATGTTATTTAACACACACATTAAAGGGAGCATTTCACATCAGTGCCTACAGCATTAAGTAAAAGGTACTTACAGATCTTTAACATTCCTTTGGTTTAGTTTATATGTTCAAGAAAAAAAAAATAGTACTTTTAGTCCATAATACTTTAAAGGTGTGCCTGTCTCAGAATTGGAAGATTAAGAAGGAGGAAGAGGTAGAAAGAAGTATTTATATAAAAGAAAATTACAGAGGAGAGCAACATACAGGTGTGTGGAAAGCCAGATTAGAGTAATGACTAGCAATTTCTAGAAACACAGTTAACATTTCTAGTTTCTAAAGTCCGGCATTATTGCCTTCTTCAATATTTTATAATAATAAAATACACAGATAAAAAATGTATGGCTACTTTCTGTAAAGGTGCAAGCTTTCTGCATTTAATTGTTAGTAGCTTTGGAAGAGCAACTTTTTATTTTCCTTCTTTTTTTTTTTTTTTACCCTAAATTATGTCAGCTAACATATGAAGGTGATATTCAAGAACCCAGGCTTTGATATTCCTTTAGCCAATGTCCAGATGAATAGCTCAAGAACCAAAATATTATAAGCTTCCTCCTGATGCTAGCTTTTGTACTTAGACTTGCACTTTAGATAAATGTGGTAAATTTACATTGCTGAGTAAGAAATAGAAAGAAAATCTAAAACTCTTTTGAGTGTTCATTTGATATGTACAGCTTTGTAAGCAAATGCATCTAAAATGTAGAAATACTGTAATACCACCCATCAAATCCTCACTGCTACCATAAATACATTCTATTGAGTGATAAATGAATGATCATTCAAACAGACTACAAGCTATAAGCATTCATAAGACAGTTTTCTTGAAAGTAAAATTATCTTTCTAGATGAATGTTCACGGAGTTTGGACACACGATTTTAGTGTTTTCTGGAGTGCAAGGAAGGAGAAAAAGATCATTATTTCCCTCCTTTTTTTTTTTTTTTTTGTTTTCTTGTGTTCCCTAATATGTCAGTTTTCCTATTCACTTTTACATATGTTTGTTTATACTGTCCTAAATTAAATTATTTTTAAAATACTACATCAGGAATTCAGCAACATCAAGGATTCATTCCTCCTCTCATGTGATTGAAAATAAATACTCAGTGAAATGGTGCCAGGGTCAAATAGTTTGACTGCCAACATCTGCCCATGTCAAGACAAAACATCCCAGGATACTTTCATATTTTGAAAGAGGTAATCTGTTTTTCTTTCCCAGCTTTGGCCCAAGTCTTTCTTTGATTTTTAAGGCCTGAATAAGTGGGTAATAGATTTTTGCAAACCCCTGCAATATATTCACAGCAAAGGAGAAAATATGCAATGCAAAAGAACAAAAGATTTCCAGAAGGGCATAGTTGGCCCCATTCTGTTTTGTGGATCTAACCTACTGCTCACTTTCTTGCTCTCCAACATTAGATACAGTATACATAGTAAAGTGTAAATAAATAAGAGGAAAAAAACTGAAATGCAATCTGCATAGAAGCCCCTTGGTTTATGTATTATTTTATTTCTCATATTACTTATTCTATCTTTTGTGTATTCTAGCTAAAAAATTACTTTCAGGTATTTAAAAGGCAAGTCATAATTAAATATTACTGGCTTCTAATCTGAACCTCAATTCTTTGATCTCAAGTATATCTTGTCTAGAGATAACACATTTTATTCATCAGTCATTTTATTCTTCATAAATAAACACTGTATTAAATAATTCCAGGTAAAAGAAAAGTCAGGTAAAATTCCAGTCGACTCTGAAATATCCTGTCAATAAAAATAATTCCATGTAATTTGTTTGCATTCTTTGTTTTACTGCCCAAATTGTGACTCTTCTGAAACAAGAGCAAAACTGCTCTTAACTGTGGAGTATTTCCTGGTTTTAAGAGATTAGTTCAAGTTTTTTACAACTGTTATCAACTGCTGAATTGAGCAGAAATGTAACAGGGATAGGATCCTGAAAATATTTGAGGGAAATTATTCAGAGTAGTTTCTGATAGCACAATTCTAAAGAAACACAAAATACATTTCTTTTGAAGGTCTGACAATGATAACATGTAGCTCTAAATCCCTGCATGCTCTATTGATATGACCCATAAAAAGCCCATGGTTCCATCTCTTGTTTGTATTCTTCATTTTATTATCATTCTCTCTCTAAGGTCAGCAGTACTGGTCTCACAGAGACCATTAGCATGCTTTTGCTTATTTAATTCACTAACTGCTGAAGTGCATGCTGCTTTTAGTGGCACTCGTACAACTCCAAGCACTGAAAGGTTTGGTTTCATGTACTTGAACTCAAGTGACACAAATATTTCAGTGGTGAATCAATACTGGGAAAGGATGGTCAGTAAGGTAGGGAGTGTTTATAGAAGATGTTTCATCACTACTAGTAAAACACATCTTATTGTTAGTTCAGGAGGTGCTGGTATTTAGCTCTTTGAAGGAGGCTTCTGACAAGCCAACAACTTTCAGCCTGCTAGTAAAATAAAATTTTTTAAAATTGCACAAGGTTAAAAATGTAGCTTCTTGCAAAAGTCTGTGGATTAACCATTTAAGAATTCCGATTTCCATAAAAAGAGATTTCTTCCTTTCCCACTATTGACTATATGGAAACATGGATCATAAAGTACATTTGACTACTTTATTTGACCTGATTATAATTTCCCTACAGAAGCTACGTGATAACATTCTTAGGATCAGCTGGAAGTTGATGGTTATCTCACATGCTAATCCTAACTGGAAAAGGAACAGAATTCCTGTTCACCTGCTCAAAAAATGGGCTCTTAACACTGCATTAAAACTGAAATGTCATTAGTTGCTCAGGCAGTGGTGATTCAGAAATGGCCTTTCAGGGAATTTATTCTGCTCTACAATAGTCATTTCCCTACTGTATAAATAATTCCATGCCAAAGACAATTATCTGCCTTTTGCAGCACTTCAACACAAGATGACCTTTTTATTTACTGAAATCAGATGGCATTGTTTTCCATCTTGTGACCTAGAAAATGTTTCTGACTTTAGTGTTGTACCTGGACTGAACAAATTAGGCTGAGGAGCAAACAAAAAGCTATTTTTGGTTTCCTGTTAACACCGCGAGTGCTTCTGAGGAACTGAAGCCCGTGGAGCACACTTGTGGCTAATCTTGGGTAATATAGCTGGCAGAGGGACCAAAAGAAGATTACAGTTATAAAAACACAAGGAGGTCTTTGCCAAGAAATGCAAACAAAAAGGAAATATTTTAAGAAAATAAACAAAGCTACTGAGTAAAACATACACAGAGAGGAAAAAAGGAACAAAAGAACATTTGAGTCTTGATGTCTTAACATTTTGTGGCAACATATGTGATAGTCCAGCCAGAGTGTGTGAAAGAAGGTTACAGCTGTGTAAGCTATGAGATATCCATACACGCCTTGAGACCAGCAAGCCATCAGGAAAGCCCACCTAGTTTGCCAGCTTTGCAGGTCTTCTCTGATTCTACTAAAAATAATAAGTTCCATCCATGTGATTGCACAAGCTACACAGAGAATCAAGTGGCTGTTTGCAAAGGTTGCTTTAAATAGAAACCCCTATTCCTTTTCCAAGGTGCAGTTCTTTATAGCAATTTCCTGAGGCTATAAAACATGTATTTTAAAAGAAGACAGTCTTCTTCTGTTCCACCTAGCCTGTGCTATTCCAGTCTTATTGTGGTTATCTGCCAAGGACCAGCAAGCAGCTATTGGAAACAGAAGGCTGTCACAAATACACAGTTAATTGTATGGCAGGCCATGGCAGGTGACTAGTGTTATATAGTGCACTAAGGGAAGAATGAGATCAGTAAATGTTATGGCCAGAAAGAAATACACTAGAGTGAGAATCCTCACATGCCAAATTCTCCATTCATCCCCATGGTCATGGCTTCCAGACTGTGGCTATACCATCAGAGAACCGGACCTGGAGGCCAATCTCAGATCGTACACATTGCCTAGACACTGCTTTATGCTGTGGCTTCTATTTAGGGCAAGCCATCTGCTCACCTCTTCCAAACCCACTCCAACTCTGGCCCTGCACAACTACCTCCAGATCATTGTCCCAGCCTTTGTTGGCATTAGCTTGACCTCAGCTGCCCGAGGACCTGTACAACATCCACACAACTGTCGTGCAAACTCAAAAGTTGCACTTTTTCTCACAAAACTCATTATAATAAAGCATTTGTCTTTAAAGGTGAATTAAGCTAATTGAAGATCCAGGATCAGTATCTTAAACTTTCATTTCTTCAGGCTATGTGCTGTAGAATATGAAGACAGGATGGAAGACTAAGTGAAAACAGGCTGTAGAATTAAAAGACAAAATAGTCCTCTAGTTGCTGTCTGATTTAATTATACAAGGAACGTAATAGAAATTTCTTTTTAGTGTTTTACAAGGTTTGTATTTCTTTCGTATTTTGTCATTCTTGCAGTAATTTATGAAAAGATTCCACCATAGTTTACACAATTTCAGCTAGATTTTTTTTCAGTCTAACTGAAATATGTGTTAAGTTGCTCTATGCTCTAGACTTTAGTGTTCTGAAAAATTATCTGTTGTCACTATCCAGTGAAAAATATCTTATATCTCTGATGTAGCAGAGGTCCTCCAGAGTTATCAAAAGAACATTGCTGAGGAAATGCAATGTCAAAATTTTTGTAGTACAGCCAAAGAAAATGAGATAGAGAGAAGAAAAGTGACTTTTTCTATATTCCTATCATATCCTTTATTGTTGAACTCTTTCTAAACCATAGATGACGTCTTGTGATGTAAAAATAGGAGAAAACTGGTATCTGGAGAGGCACTGTTAATGCAAGAGTAGATAGGCATTACTGTGTTTTTAACTCTGTGTGAACATTCCCTTAATATTCAATTTTTTTTAAATTGCGTAGGCTGAATATTGAGTTTTAAATACAGAATACTCAAAACAAACCTGAAAAATGGCTGAAAGAGCTAAGAATATGAAAGGATGTGAAAAATCTGTGACGCAGGAGACCTATTTCTCTGTCACCCATTTCCCATATGACAATCACAGGCATCTTCAGCTATGCTAATTTAGTTGTTTGTTTTTTTTTTTTTCACAAAACAATTCATTTTAGACTAGCTTTATAAATTATTTACTATTATGTAAAGTCAAAGTATGAAATATTTCTTTACTACCAGAGAGTAGAAGGTTAAGGCTGTTTTTGCTGTTTTACTAGAGAATTCCCACTGAGGAATTATTTTGTTCATGGTGGTCTTTTTCCTGAAAATAAGGTAACAATCCTCCTCTACTTTGCAAGGAGGATAAAAATATTGAAAGACTGTGAAACACTAATCTTAGATGACACTAAGAAGCTCATAAATTCATATTTAAGTTTGATTTCTTCTCGTTTTTCATTACTTTGAACATACAGAGGATTTTAACTTATGCAAGAGTGAGATTCAGCTGCCTAAACACAAGGAACTGGTAGCATTTTAGATGTTCGAGCTCCTCACGGATATCCAGCATACGTGGCATGTGCCAAATCTGGCAGATACATTGCAGAGCTCACAAAGAATTTGTACCCTCTTGGAGTGGCAGCCTTCCAGGTTATCACAAGACATCTCAAATGGTGTAAGATGCAGTCCCACTCCCCACAACCAGTAACAGGCCCTCAAGCACCTAACTCATCTATAGACCCCTACATGGAGGCATCTTAGCCTCAAACTGAATCTTGACCTCAGTAACTTCTTGAGCCCTGTGAAACTATTCCTACTACTGCCAACAGGGTCCATATGCTTAAACATGTGAAGGCCTGGAGTTTTAAACGTTTAGCCTGTGGGGGAAAGAATGGTCAAATCCATCCACATACACCTGTACAAAACTGACACAAACTGACCTTGCTCTGAAGTTGGCATTGTGATAGAAAAGTTATCGGTATGTTGGAAAAGAGGTTGAATTAATGCAACAGATATTAGCTAATAAATCCATATGTCTTACAGCCAAAAAGAACATGTATTAACTGTAGCAATTTCAGATTAATTTTTGCTGTTAATGTGTGCAGCTACAGCAAACCTCCAGAGGCCTACAAAGGTCAGTAGATGTATTTAAAATTTCACTAAAGGCTGGGGACAAATATTTGAGCTGTGGCCCTACTTCAGATTTACTGATATCTTATTTGAGACTCACTGATATCGTTTTGCATTGTGCATAATATAGACCCCAAAATTCACTTCTTTTCCAGTTCATAATTTCTAGTTAAGACACAGTACATCTCTTGAACAGACAATTCATAACTCAACAAATTTCAAATTGTAAAATAATCCTTCACATCTTTATGCTAATTGTATCAGTTTAATGACTCTCACTGTCAAAAATGTGTTAACTTACTAGTGTGAACTTGTTAAGTTCAGCATAAAAATGTTCAACAAGTTGTTCCTTATTAGAAACCAGGATCTTTGCAAACACTTCACTCTTGTAGCCCTGATGTTTCTCTACTTAATTGTTTCAGCTTCTTCAGTGCTATTAAAAAACATGTTTCCCAAGCCCTGGATGTTTCTGACCTTACTTTTATAGACTGTTTCCAGTTTGCTGAGAAGCTTTTAAACTCCAGGCACTAGGAACTTGATTCATTTGCTTGGTTTTAGTACTCCTGTAGAAGATTTACTTATCACACCTGGCCTCCAGCTGCAATTCCAGAAAGAAAGAAGTCTCCTTTAAATCATAGAATCATAGAATAGAATCATAGAATTGTTTTGGTTGAAAGATACCTTTAAAATCATCAATTCCAACCAGTAAATCTTGGGCTACATCTGCAACTACTATATGGACATGTCAGATATACTAGGCATTAGTGCTTCAAAAGGCATTAGGTGCCTCTTTTTAGGCAACTCACCCAAGCCCAAGAAAAATTAAGAGCTTTGCAAATGCTGCCTGCAGAATTAGCATAATATACCACATCTTTATTATGTGTGTCACATGTTTGAAAACAGAACTTGTTTCACAGCTTCAGCTGAGCAAGGGCTTAACTGGCTACCTGTAATAACCAAAAAAAGAAGACTCTCCCTTTGTTGAGGAGGTTTGGGTTAGAGATCATTCAGGCAAGCTGGACACCCACAAATCCATAAACCTTGATGGAACACACCCATGAGTGCTGAAGGAGCTTGCAGATGTTATTGTTAAACCACTCTCCATCACATTTGAAAGGTCATGGAGAACAGGAGAGGTGCCTGAGGACTGGAGGAAAGTCAGTGTCACTCCAGTCTTCAAAAAGAGCAACAAGGAGGACCCAGGAAACTACAAACTGGTAAGCTTCAGCTCCATCTGTGGAACAATGATGGAACAGTTCATTCTGGATGTCATCTCTAAGTATGTGGACAAGAAGAAGGTTATCAGTAATGGTCAACATGGATTCACCCAGGGAAAATCATGCTTGAACACTCTGATAGGACTCTTTGATGGCATTACTGACTGAGGAGATAAGGGGAGAGCAGTGGATGTGGTCTCCCTCGACTTCATCGAGGCTTTTGACAGTCTCCCGTAACATCCTCATTGGGAAGTTTAGGAAGTGTGGGTTAGATGAGTGGACCATGAGTTGGGTTGTGAATTGGCTGACTGACAGAGCTCAGAGGGTTGTGATCAGCAGCACAGAGCCTAGCTGGAGGCCTGTAGTTAGTGGTGTTCCCCAGTACTGGGTGCAGCCTTGTTCAACACCTCCATCAGTGACCTGGATGAAGGGATGGAGTGTACCCACAGCAAGTTTGCTGATGGTACAAAACTAGGAGTGGTCAACACACCAAAAGCTGTGCTGCCTTTCAGAGGGACCTGGTCAAGCTGGAGAGTTGGGCAGAGAGGAACCTAACAAAGTTCAACAAAGGCAAGTGTACGGTCCTGCACCTAGGGGAGGAATAACCCCGTGCACCTGTTTAGGGGTTCACTTGCTGGAAAGCAGCTCTGCGGAGCAAGACCTGGGAGCCCTGGTGGACAACAAGTTCACCATGACCCAGTAGTGTGCCCATGTGGTCAAGAAAGCCAGTGGTACCCTAGGGTGTATTGAGAATGTGACTAGTATGTGGAAGAAGGTTCTCCTTGCCCTCTCCTCTTCTCCCCAATTTAAAAGAAACAGGAAACTACTGGAGAGACTCCAACTGAGAGCTGCAAAGATTATTAGGGGACTGGAGCATCTCTTTAGTTTGGAGAAGAGACAACTGAGAGGGGAACTTACCATTGTTTATAAATAACTAAAGGATGAGGGTCAAGAGGATGGGGGCAGACTCTTTTGCAGTGGTGCCCAGCAAAAGAACGAGGGGCAACAGGCAAAACTAGAACACAGGAAATTCCATCTGTACAAGAGGAAAAACTTTATTTTGAGGGTGACAGAGCACTGGAACAGGCTGCCCAGTGAAGTTGTAGAGTCTCCCTCTCTGGAGATATTAAAAATTCACCTGGACATGATCGTATACAACATGTACCAGGTGAACCTGCTTTAGCAGGGGAGTTGGAGTAGGTGATCTCCAGAGGTTTCTTCCAATCTCTACCATTTTGTGATTCTGTGAAAAGGTTCTGCTTCAGTAAGAAACTTCTGAAATAGATTCCCATGTTTTACAGGCAGGATTCTCATTCTGTTGTTTTGATATCTCAGCTCACTTTAGTAGGAAAATTATCTAAGATAAGAGTCTTACTTGAAAGCTAAAAGGTCTGTCATTATTGTTGACTTACTTTTCTGGTAATATTTGTGGCACCCAAAGCTTTCATTGCCAATATTTATTGTATTTTTTTTTTACTTATTTCTATCTTGCTTCATTTCAAGACCACAGTTTCTTGCCCTAAGTGGACAAGAAGAACAAACTATTGCCCAGTTTTTTGCAGCATAATAGTACATATTTGAACACTGTTATCATGTCTCCCTTTAGTCTTCTCTTCTCTAGACTAAACAAATCCTCTCCTCTCAGTCTCTCCACAGAGGTCACATCTTCTAGACCTCTAATCTCTGCGCTGGACACTCTCTAATGTCTAAATGTTCTTCCTGATTGTGTGTGTTCCCCAAACCCATGAAAGCTTTAGAGAAGGCTTAACAGCATTGAGTAAAGGGATTACAAGTCTTATACTAAACTTATCTTATGTGTACTCTTTATATATGATTCTTGCTTTTTTTTCAGAAGACTATGACATCATGTTCCCAGCATCTCCTACTGGAGATGTCCAAAAACAGACTGTAAAAGTATTTTAAGATGAAGTAAAATGCCAGCTGAGAATTTTTATTAGTGTTTGGCACTTGTGTACACTTGAATCACGTACAAGACCATGAGCACGTCTCCTAGAATTGCAGTTATATTTTCATGACATTCTGGGTTTTTTTGTCAAAATATAATCATTTCAAGAAAAAAATAAAAAGCAGGAGCAGTAAAAGGATTGAGCAAGACTGAAACAGTATTTTACATCACAACTAAAACTAGTCTAGGTGAAATGTCCTAAATGTCAATAAATTATTTTATATGCTTTTTCCTGAAAGTAATTTTTAAAAACCTTTCATCATACCAGAGATAAATATATTTACATATCTCATATTGAATGTCAACAGGATTTTTGCTTTAATAGAGTACTAAAACCTTGCAGGTGAAAAAAAGAATATTTTTTTTATATGATTATTATTAAGTAGACACTCTGCCTCTGAATAGATTTAGGTGACTGCAATAACTTTCATCTTGAGAAAAATTAAGAAATAAATCTAATTCTCAAATCTTGATTTTTTTCTTAAAAAAAAAAAGGAAACTTTGTGTGGAATGGAAGCTGACTCATTCACCTACTCTATGCTTTTTCAGTTGTTATTTAGACCATTATGCAGAACAGAAATATAGCAACATTTCTACTGGCATGTTTGTTGTAAAATTTTCACTCTGACGTCTAAGATATATAATCCTCTATTCTTATTTAACTGCAAAATGCTTTAATCTTAATCTATTCACATCAAATAAACACAATACAATTTGACTCAGTACATCTTTCCATAACTATTTTGATGTGAAGTGGCAGGCTTACCCCAGCACCCCTCATCTTTGTCCTTCAGATACTGATCTATATGGCTAAATATGTCCACACGAGTGGTCCCACTAACTTCAGACAGGACTTTCAGACACTCTGAAGTCACTTAACTGAGTCCTTCCTGTCACTAGAAAGCATTATGGATCTGACAAGGAGAATGAGGGCTGAACCTGCTATTCACTGAACACTTTCTGGTAAGCAAAAAGCAGGAAAGGTTGTGCCTCTTGATGTGCCAGCTGAGACACACACTGGATCAGGAGTCACTGTTGTGGGTGCAGGAATTCCAGCACCCAGCAGCCTGTATCAAAGCACAAATAAGTAACAAGGATAACACAAGCATGTGTTTTGTTTTATCTTTTAGACACTTAATGCAAACACTGTCATTAATAAGTAACGATTTCTTGTTTCTTAAAATCATAACATTCATAAAATGCATTGCTTTCTCATATTTTTTTGAAATTACAGACTTGTCTTAGTTCAACAGCTGATGAACCTGAATTAAAGCATCTTTTAACACATTAAATAGATGACTGCAAGAGCAGATAAGATACAGTCTCTGCAGCAGAAAAGGCATTGGACTTTTGAGGTTCTATCCAATTACAAGTAATTATAAAGTAATTATACTTGCAAGTATGAATGGATTACAAACCACCATTCCTCTAAGTAAATTTAAACAGTACCCTTGATCTCTATCAGTAAGTCTTTTTCTGTTAACTAATAACACATTGCAGCCAAACCTTTCACTGCCATCTGTTCAAATGGAAACATGTGGTATTAGAGTTCTAATACTGTGCCCTTGGTAAAGATATACCTTAGAGATTTCTTTTGGAAAACTTCATAGTTAGCAAACAATTTGCGGGCAGTTAATTTGCTCCCTTGCTGGGGCTTGCATTCCCACGTGTGAAATGTGCTATTCTGATGGTAATGTTAAATTAAATGAATGTACACAGGATCATATTTACATAATATGGATTGTATTTACTCTGTGGGAAACTTGACTGTCCTGCAAAAGACCATTATTGAACAGAACAGAGAGTATTTGAATTTATTTTTGTTGTTCTTGGGCTCTTCCTGTAGTGCAAAGTTGTAGAACGAAACGTCCCCTTCTTGCATCAGTTCAAGCCATGTTACATCGCAGAAATGAAAAACACCTTCAATACATGCAAACATGCATAGAGCCACACACACTCATCTTACAGCACAAATTCCCAGAGGGCTACGCTCACTCAAAAAGCATAATGTATTCACACTATAAACACATTTCAGTTTTTTTTTTCCTTTCCCGTTCTCCCTAACAATCATGAAAAAAACTATTTCGAGAACATCTTAAAAAAAAATGAAGTCAGATTGTGAGACACAATTGTGTGTTTCTTCAGGCAGTCAAGTTCTTCTGCTGTGTGTATGGCCATCACAATTTTACTAGTCATCTTAGGAGTTGAATATACAGAGCAATATATATCCTTTGTGATCAGAGATTACCAGCAGTGAAAGCTATTCATCCTGGAATTGTACAGCTTCATGAATGCATTGGACAAAAGACGAGATCAAACAATGAACATTGCATTTTGCAAGCACTGCTAAGTTCTCGTTTTAACAGCAAGGAAAAATGTTGTACTTCAAGCCCTGAGATTTAGAAATTAATTCAGCAGGTCACCTGACCGTTATCAAACTTGTAGTTCAAGAAATTGAGAAAATACTAAAAAGTAATTAAAAACTTTTCTGGGTTGAAGCTCACAGAATTTGTGCCACAACTACAGTTAGTTCTCAACTTCTTCCAGAATTTCCATTTACTTCATGTATACGAGGCTGTGCAGCCCTTTCTTTTACATCAAATGTTTGGCCCAGCTCTTCATCCAAGAAAACAAGGGCATTCATGCTTATTCATGCTGGGCAGGTCGAGGGAGACTCAATGCAGTATATTGATGGAGGACCAAACTGCAGCAGTATTTCTTTTGTTACTTCTTAATTGCATTTTCCAGAAATCAACAGCTTTGATACTTCCAGAGAGGAAGGTCTGTAGCTGCATTTTCCAAGTCTAATTCTTCCATGATTTTTAAATTGTTTTCAAACATAAATATTTCTGGGTAAGTTAGGAAGTGAAGAAAATGTATGGCACCACCCGGGTGCAACCTTACAACTTAAAGATAGTGTAATATTTACTTAAATAAAATTGTTACTGGGACAACATTTTTCTTACTATAAAAGGGGTAGTTTGGGAATTTTATGTGAGAAGAGAGAAAGAATCTTTTTTGTGAACTCCAATTGTCTTCATGAAAGAAATATTCTGATAAATGCATAAAATATAAAGTCTTGTGAAAAATTTAACTAAAAACTGCCTTTAGCAAATACCATTTCTGCAACTTTTTTTCACATAAGGTTTTTTTTGATTTGTTTTTAAGTGATATAATTGACATTTACAAACAGGACTTTTCAGCAAAAGTAACAGTTGAAAAAGCCACATATTTCTCAAAGCCGAGCTGACCTAACACAGTGTTAGACTGAAGTTACATTTACATGACATGCTGTTTTGTTTGTTTTCAGTGGGGTTACCATCTTATAACAACATTTGGAAATGATAAAAGGATAAAGTGAGGACCCCCTGTCTGTTTATGCTAACACTGTATATTCATAAACAGGAATGAATCAGTGAGTACAAATCCTCTTAATTGTTTTATGGTTTTATTTATTTTTACTACATTTTATATATCTCAATGAGAAGCACTAAGTTATTAATCATGTAGTGAGCCATATTATCCATTAGCAGAACTGTACGTAAAAATCTTTCCAGTTGGCTTAGATGCCAAAGAGATTAACCTAAATCATCTAGAAAATAACTCCACCCATAGTATTTGTTAAAAATGGGCTAATATCACAAATGTATTATTTATGTTATTTTCTAGTCATCTGTCACCATACAGAATATATAAAAAAATAATGAAGATCAGAAATACTTCTGAGATCTCAAAGCCCTGCAATTCTGGCACTATTCTTAGCACAATTTCTTAGCTGAAAACTTAAATCAGCCTCTGGGGCTTTTGAGAATTATGATAGTATATAACTTTTTCAGGAGAGTCTGGGAAGGGGATCATCATGTATGTCAGAGACTCTACTCTGTCTTTGTGATCAACATTCAGTTAGGTGAAGAATCCATATAGGCTGAGAATAAAATTTAGCCTGAGGTAGAAAACAGTGACAATCCTCTGTGCATGAGATGCATAGAGTGGTGATGATTATAGATGTACTAGACATGCACTGGATCTGGGCAAACCTGAAGACATGAGAATAGCATGTTTTCATTCATTAAGCTCAATATCCTGACATTGCCTATCTAGAAATTTACATATTTTTTTTTTAAGCAATTAAATATAATGTAATTAATCATGGACTTAACATGTACTTCATATATTATAAATATCTGTTTGGCTTTACAGGCTAAACTCTATTGCCCTGTCAGAATAAAATGTTCATTCTTAGAAGAATGATGTGCTATTAATCTATTGACCTAGAGCATCATGCTTCGAGGTGCTCAGCAATGACTTTTAACAGTAAACAGGAAAAGCATCTCTGACATAAAGTAGAGAAGGATGAATACTGAAACCAGAAGAAAATTCAGAGTCGCTTTTAGAAAATGTGATTTAGAAAATCTCCCAGAATACCAGAACTGTCAGGATAAACAACCATGCCATGTCTAACAAAAAGAGAGATGGACCTTGTGTCTATGAAACACTGTTCAATTTTTCATCATGTGCTGGAATTCTTGTTTTGGGAAAAATAAGATGCTTTTTTTTTACTTCTTGAACACTAAAATTTTGGTTAGTTGAAAAAAGGCAAAAATTACAAAGCTATTTGATTTGAGAAGAAAAAAATTCTGTGTTTGGGTATAAGGCCACATTTTTATATTTCTGACTGACATGTCTGATATTCAAATAAAGTGAAGGATCACTTACTGCATGACCAAGCCAATTCTTACCTCAGAGGTATGGAATAAATTTATTCTTGTCTGCCTGGGTAATCTAGGCACCTGTGATGTCCTCATCAATGTAACACTGGCAGTGTTTGCTGCCTTTGTAGGTTTTTTCTTAAAATTAATTAACTACAAAATAATTCTTATTTTGTCCTCAAATCACACATTTCAAGTCTATCTTCAAATCATTAGATTTTTGTAGCATCAGTGATCAAGGACAGTAAGCACTTATGGAAATTTAATTTTTAAATATTTTTGATCAATATGTGAATAAAAATATTTAATTAATATAAACAGATGAGATTATTCCAACCAGTTATAGGTTAGTATGACAGAAGTGCTACATTCCTTGAAGAAGAAACTAGTGCCATGATTCTGCTCTGTTGGTTTCCTAATAGTTAAATTCTGTTGGAGCTGCTTCTGATTTAGAATAAGTTTTTTTTTAAAAAAAGGAATTGGGCTATAGCTCTGCTTCCCAATCTCTCTTACACATCTTTGTACCTTTAAAAATGTTTGTGTTTTTTAAAAATAAATTCCACTTGATGTTGGAGGGAATAAAAAGTTTCCAAAACATATTATTTCCCCCAGACTTATTTTGTTTCCAGCAAATGTAGAACAATGCTCAGAACTGAAGTGGAATAGCAAGCGTTTCTTATTTGAAAAGAATGCTTACATTGTTTTATGCAGTGTTGAGTCTGGATAATAGGAAATCATGAATTTTGCATCCCAGTTCAGTAAAGCACTCCAGGATTTGCTTAAAATTAAAATTAAGCATGTGCTTAAGTGCTCTTCTGAACCCTAAAGTAAATAAAAGATACCACCTGAGTAGGTAACCAAGAAGATATCCTAGATTTTCAATTTTTTTAGTCAAAATTTTTTTTTCAGTTAACAGGGGAAGGTTGCAGCTGCCTGGTAGAAGCTTGTTTACTGATTTTTAATACTTTTAATGACTCTACAAAGCTGTGGACTTTTATCCATTGTGTTAATTTCCTCAGTTTTCCTATCATTAATTTCTTGTGTAAGCTTGAGATAGTCTTTAAAAATCGACTATCAAAGGAACTTAATGAGATTTATAAAAATTCTTTAGCAAGCTAAACACCATTAAAGATACTTTTAGTTTGGAAGGGATTTGAGGAGGTCAATGCCACCTTATAGAACACCTAGATTCCACATAAGAATAGTTTGCAAGGTATTTTGAGGACCTGTTTGTTCTTGCTTGACTATGGGCTACACATAGCTATATTAGATATCTCTTCCCAGGTAGCTAGTAGATACAGGAGTATCATTGCTACTTGAATATGCACATTGTTCTTCTTTTGTAAACTATCCCTTGGACATCTTGTTATTCCTACCAGTAATATTCCTTGTCATCTAGTCTTTGCATAAGAAAATAGTACCTCTCTTTTGCAGCATATAAACATCAAATTATTTTCATATCACATTCCTTGCTCTGATGTATTGCGAACTCACATATGATGCTGGTCTCCATGCATCTGTCTCCTTTTGGTTTTTAGGTCTAAGATAATTTTTCACCTGATGCCTTTGTATATTTTCCAAGATGAATCTCATTTTTTCATTCTTCCTGCCCGTGATACTAGTATCTCTGCTGATCCACTCCAAAGCTTATTTAAGTCAATGGGAATCTTGGATCAGTACTCAGGTTCCTTGTTACTATCTGTCTTTCAACACCTTTTGCAATTCCACCCTCTTATTCATCATAGAGGATTTTCATTAATGGGTGTCTTACTTCGTCTAGATCATTAGTGAAAATGTTAAATAAAACCATACTGAACAGATCCCTGAAGTATCTCACTAGGAAAAGACCTTCCCACAAATCTATATTTTAATGTTTTGTCTTCTGCTTTTGCTTATAGTCCTTCAGCCACTTTTCATTCCACAAGATAGTGCTCATACCCCAGGCAATTTAAATTAATTCAGCATTTTCTATCAAATAGTTTCCACATCCTGGGCCAAACTCTTCCCCAGTTATTCATGCATACACTTATTGAGGTCAGTGGGATTGCATAGAACAATGTAAGAAAGAACCTGGTCCTTCCCCCCGTCCCACATGCATTCCTTTCAAATACAGAGTTTGAGTTTTGTTTTATGATAGTCTGTAATTTGAAAATCAGTATATTTGTTCTCTACGTTGTCTGTGAGCATCTTGCAAACTGTTAAGCAAATAGAATAATCTGATTATGCCAACAGAAAATTTTTCTTCATCCCTAAGTGTGGGCTTAATTTATAATAAAAAATGGAATGGAATTTGTATTCCCTTTTTTACATACATGTACAATTATATATGTATGCACACTTATTAAAAATAAAAATTCTTCTCCTTCTAAAATCTAATTAATGTTATGGCAGTAATTCTTCTTGAAGCTGAACTGTTCTTTTGGGAGCATTATGCCTATGTTCAGTTTAATCAAAATTTGGAACTTTCTGAAGTATTGGAA
Organism: Merops nubicus; assembly: GCF_000691845.1. Taxonomy (NCBI): domain Eukaryota; kingdom Metazoa; phylum Chordata; class Aves; order Coraciiformes; family Meropidae; genus Merops; species Merops nubicus. Next base: position 30,714 of record NW_008613012.1, on the reverse strand, counting down.
TGCTGTTGGATTTTTTTCCCTAACTTCTTGTATAAGCTGGAACAACTTCATTGTCATTATATGGATCTGACATACTGCAGAAGATGCATCTTGAAATATTTTAAGCGACAATCTAAAGAATGGAATCTGAGTCAGATTCCATTAAAATCCAGTAAAAAAAATACCATAAAATCAGCCAAAAAAATGCCTTTTTATTTAGCATCCTATCTGGATACTTAGCTGGTATCCCCAATTAGTATTAATAAAAGCTGTTTAAAGCCAGATCTAGCTGGAATAGCTGAGGAGCCTGTTGGTAAAGTTCCTAGGTCACTGATTAAATCCAGTACAGATCAGTAACGACTGAAATTTATGTTTGGAAACAAACATGGAACATTTTGACTGGTTCAGCCTAGTATGCAGTACAAAGGTGAGAATATAATTAAGAAAGAAAGACATAGTTAGACCTGTTGTTACCCTTGGGAAGTTCTCAGCAGAAGACAGTGGATGCAAAGGACCTTCTTGTGATCACAATGAAGTAGTTACATGATCAAAAATATTAGCAAATAATCTTGTCCAGCTGTAGTCTGCACTTTCCTGTTACGTTCATCAATGTGTATCCATGGAATTAGGTAAATAAAGTCACCATTCATGCGTCTTCAAAGGCACCTGCCTCTCATCCTTAACTACATAGGGAAACTGGTCACTTACTTCATGCAAACTGCTTCAGTAGGAACTTTAAATGTGAGTGCAAATCAAGTGCCTAAATTGGAGGCACTGAGTGCAATCTGTAAAACAAGTTCTAGGTATGTGTATTCAGATGAGCAACCTTAATTCTCTTGTTTAAATGCTTACGTGCTGTGCTGAAAGTTTCTGTCATGTCCTCTGGATGGGACTAGCTCAGAGGAACAGATATGTATCCAAAAGACAAGGCAGGGGTAATAGAGGCAAACCACACATGCGTCACAGTTAGAGTACATCTAACTCCTGTGAAGTCACTAAATGCCATACTGTCTTTTGCTTGCCATAACTAATCAAATTTTTGTACATGCAGTCATTAAGTGTTAAAGTCAGGAAGCTGAAGGAGGGCACAGTAAAGAGTTTAGGATCTGGTGGATGGAGATAGCCTATAAAGATATCAGAGCCCAGCACATATTTGCTATTCTAGACTCCTCATTAGTACGAACGATGTTTTCTTCTCTTGGAGCTATTGGGGGTTGCCTACCCACGCCTCCTGTGAACCACTTACTCATGCTAGGTTTAAGGACTTCTGGAAGAGCCATAGCTGTCAGAAGGAGGTAGAGCATGCCGCATGGGCTCTGTAGTCACCAGCTGCAGCAGAAAATACATGCAAGGATGTATTCCTCCTGGTTTATTAGTACTCGGGTCATTCTTACGGGCAATCTAATAGCATAAACTGGCATTGAACTGTCTAGCCAGGACATCCATTTAAGCTAAGGAGGACAGGCAAGTGTTTTTCAGCTCACACAACTAAAACATCTAAGTTTGGAAGTGAGCTCCTTTGAGCATGCTGGATTAAAAACTTGGGCAAAGAGAAGAGGGAATTTATATGCAGAATATAAATATGGTGAGACGGCACATAGACTGAATTCCACCTATTTTAATACTGGCTTTAAATTCTTATCCTAGACCAAACTTCACTAGTGGATTATCTCTGCCACCCCTGTAGCTAACTTGTTTTTTTGTGCATGTCCCAGAGGCACTGATTTATCCAGTCTTTCCAAAGATGCTACTTTTTATCCTAATTCATCATCTGTTCTGTTAAGGAAAAGAAAAAAAGAAGTGTGGGGAAGCAGAAAGGAAGAAAGAGAGAAACAAGTCCTGGAGCAGGTATAAGATAAATATATGAAAACTATAGACATGAAACAGACCCTGATCAGGTACACAGCAGGGTGCCTGTTTAATGTCCACTTTGTACCTATTCTTGTACAAATAGAAAGCAGTGGCTTCAGACACAGCCTTCAGTTTACCTGCTCCGATATTGAACAGACCTCCTTTCCTCCAGGAGACGAGAAGCAGTGGAAGTACAGGTGCTGAGTAATTAGAGTCACAGGAAAAATCTGGACACACAAAGTCAAACCAGTGAAACTTGCCTCTGCTCATCTCACAGCCAGGAAGAAATAAACCCAATGTTTTATGTCAGATGCAAGAATTCATTTATATGCACACAGACACACAAGATTACATAAATGTATATATGTATGGAAAGAAAGAAAAGGAGAGAAAAAGAAGGAATCCAGGTTATAGCTTACGTCATTTTACTAATCTTTCTGGATTTCAGTGCCAGCTTGATTATTTATTGCCTTACTCTCTTTTTTCACTGACATCTTCTTGATACCAATACTCTAGCAATATGTTACCTTTATAACTGATGGCTTGAAATGAATTTTCAAAAACTGCCTACATTATATCAGTTAATTGTCCAGTGACTGTGGAAAAAAGAAACCAGAACTATGTATTTCAAGTAATGCCCAACACATGGCAAACATCAAGTGAGGAATGCAAGGGCTATGCTAGCAAAGAATGCAATAAATACAGGACAGATCATAAACACTGCTATAATAAGACAATTGAGGAAGAAGATTTGAAAAGATAAAATTGATTTCTGTACCTTTGCTTGTGCAGCTTCTCCAGGAAATAATTGAACAAATAAGCTCAAACCCATCACCTCCATATCTATTTCAACCATAAGCTTCTGAGCTCAGTATTTTTGACTTTGCAAAAGGGAGAATTATTCTCTGTACAGCATGAATTAATCTGCAGAACATTCTGGCTTGTGTTACACAGGAAATAAGAGTTAGATGATTACAGTGCTACCTCTGGTCTTAAAAATCTGTTAACTTTGAAATGACCTATGCTTCACATAATTTAAACATGGTAGGCCACATCTTGTTTTCCTTCAGCCACCAACCCTACTCAGTAAGTCTACTGCAGTGAGCTAAATGGGGATATCATCCAGCCCATCCACAGTTTTTTATTTTTATATTTCCAGAGATGATAATTTAACAATTACAGTCAAGGCAATTGGCACTGTGCCAGAATAAGCATTACATAATTTGGACCTTGGACAGCAAGATCTTTGTCATGAGGCTGTCTTATCCTTTATTTTGTTATCCTGCCAGTTTTCTTGCACGCCAATATCAAAATGTGCCTAAGACAGATCCAAATCCCCTTTCAGTGGCCATAGGGAATGTTGCACAAATGCAAATGTTCATTCTTTGTGCAGTTTTATTGACGGATAGAGGAATTTGAGAGGATCACAAAGTGGCTTTGAGCTAATTAAACGTACTGCAAGGCTATGTATCAAATTATGGCTTTCTTTAGAGGGGCTTGTGATGGTTTTAAGACATGTTAGAAGAAAGCTTCAAATTAAAAAGTCCATTGGATTTATCAGGTGCATAACAAGAGTTGTTTTACCAATGTGGCAACATGAACAATCCAGAAAAGCTACAATCTTTTGTTACAGTCCAATGGTCCTATACATTTTTATACAACCAAAAACATTACTAGTGATCTCCATCAATGGTTCCACAGTACAGTAGCTGAACTTTTCAGTGAAGCTCCTGGTACCTTTATCCACAAGAACTGCTTGTATATTAATCAGAGATTTCTAGTGACAAGACTATAAGATTGAATAACTGCATTCTTCTTCAGTTTTCCACCTCATAACTGATTGTATGTGTTAAATGACAGTGTTGCAAACAGTCTGTAATAAAACTTATATAGCATATACATACAGAGCAAGGGTTAATTTTAATCTCTCCAAAATGCTTTGAGATTCTCAGATGAAGAGCAGTCACAATGTCTGGAAAATGTCAGAACTTTACTATTGTTAAAAATAATCAAAGAAATAGACAAGATCTGCTGAACACAGAAAACACTTCCATATTTATTTTTTTTTCATACACAGGCAACTTTTTCCTTCCAAGGCCAAACTGTCCAGCATGGGTAACATCAGGGAAGCTCCACAGACCTGGTGGATTAGAGGTCAGATATCCAAAGTTCACCATTCAGAGGGATGTCGTGTGGGCCCTGCATTCACAGAAAGAGTAAAGTAACCATGCAGGCAGGTAGCAATGCTTTCATATCCTGTCCAATTAAATACATAGAGCAAGTAAAAATACGTACTCAGAATGACATTTCCTGGCACCCTTCAGATCAAATGTGTACTATATTCCAGACATATCCCATTCTATTGATCCAAGAACAGGTTTTATGGTCTTGCAGTATTTCTTGGTCCTTTACTGTTCCATGCTCCTTTACTGACATCAAGGCAAAGCTCTTCTGATTTCTGAGCTGCAGGTTCAGCCCCTCTACTGCCTGTGGAAAGCACAGACAGAAAACAGAACCCTATGTTCCCAAACCTTAGGGTTTTCACCAAAGCTCCAGGATAAAAATATTTAGGTGAGGGCTCATGTTTTCTCCTGTCAGCAGAGACTGGCACTTCAAGAGTCATCCCTTGGTCATCCCTTAATCTTAGGCTGGGGTGAAGAGGTAGATGGAAGTGTCTGTCTCTTCCTTTTGAGACCAAATAATTAAACAGACTAAGGACAGACACCGTAATATCATTTTCTACACATAGGTGTGTATTATGTGGGCCAGATGCCTAAGCTCCCTAACTGGTCAAAGAAGATACAATTTAATACAGTCAAAGGAACATAGAAAATCACTCAGCTAGCTATGGGCTGGGGGCAGACTCATCTGCCAAAACACAGGTTTCTGGTGCCTTTTGAAGTGCTGTAGGGTACCTGACATACTTGTTCTCACATCATGAGTCAGACCTCACTTGTCTGGACTGGCAGCTGGGTGGCAGCAAGTAAGCTATCCACAGAACACACAGCATACTTTGGTATGTACCTGGCTAAGCACATGGCTGAAGCAAGAGAAATCAGTCCAAACTTTTCATTCATAGAGTTGTGAGAAACTTTTAAAAGATGCTCCTAAGCATTTCTAATCGTAAAAAATGCACAAGGAGTTTTAAATGATACTTAGTGAAAATAGCATTTGTTCAGCTCTTGCGGCTGTTGTGCTTTCCACTACAGATGTTTTTGAGTTCCACTATGCCAGATAAATTCTGGCTACTGTTTCATTAAATATTTAAGGAGCAAGATTTGACAGAATTCAATTTGTTACAAACAATGACTGACTCAACAAGGACAACAATGAGCTGGATTTGCAGAAAAAATAAAGAAATTAGTATGGGCTGTCAGAAAGCAGAATTTCTAGAAAACCATTCCAGTTGTTTTGCAGCTTTGACACATAGAATATGGAAATATGTTTCCTGTTCCAGTTATAAAAAAACTGTCATTTACACATAATCAGTCCACAGTTCACCATTAAAAAAATACTTGTGCAGACAACAATAATTGTGCAACATCCAACACAGACAGTACAGAGGTACCTTGCTGAATGGCTAAATAATTTCTGGCAAAATTTACATAATATGTAATTAAAACTGTTTTTCAGGAACACAATCCCTATTGAAAAGAAATTGAGCATATCATTTTTAGTTTCTCTGAAAAGTTATTTTCTTCCGCTCTCTTTTCTGCCATTCACTGACACATGTGGAACATGAGTTTATAGGCTCCCTATCAAGCTGTCCTATAATGGTTTTAGCCATAAGCATGTTTAATCTCAGTTTTGAAACCTACTGAGATCCTGACTTCTATTATATTAACTTTTCCCAAGATTTGGTTTACCACTAGCATTAAAGTAGAGGGTAAATATACTCTGGCTCAAATACATTAGCACAGTGCCTGACCACTGTGGAACCGAATTGGAAGCTGGGCAGAAAATAATAAATGGTAGAGCAAAGTCACTCAAAAGCTGAAGTTATAACAAGTGCAGCAGAACATATACCTAAGCACCAATGTTTATTTTTAGGAAGATAGGGAAGCTTCATACTCTGCCTCTTGCAGTCAGCAAGATGTTTATTAGAGGCCAAGAGTTCAGCTGCTCAGTTAAATCTTCTCAGTCCTGTGTTATCCTGACTCCAGAAACACCTCATGAGTTCTAGCCATCAGAATATATGGCACCTCACTGAAGTCCCAAGTTATGTATATTTTTAGAGATTTGGATTTGCAATATTTTCTTTCAAGATGTGACACAACTATATGGCTGTTGGACAGATTTTGATACTACGTGGGCTACGTTTGCCTAAAAGAGATGAGGAATAAGTTGTTCTGAAACTCAGAATCAGGTGTTCTGTGAGGATGGGATGTCAGTAACTTTTCAGGCTGAACTTTGCTGAGGGAGAAAACATTCAGTTAAGACAAATTCAACTCCCATAGGTTTCTCTGGGAAAAAGCTACTTTTTCACTTGCTTTGGTTCTGAGGACATTGCTTTCAGACCAGAAGGTTTTAATGCAAGTTGTAACTATGGGAACATGCAAGGGCTACAAAAAAAAAAAAAAATACGTTTAATCTCCAGATGAGGGAATATATCCTAATTAGTTATGTCTGCTCTGGTGTCTGGCTACCAGCTGACAGACTCGACAGCTGATCTCTCTGAACCAATCCAAATTGAAAAAAGATTTGGGTTAGGGTCACTTTTTGAGTGGGCAAAGGTTGGGCCTGGTTGTTATTTAGACTGAACTAGTTCATTCATCTCTAGTTACCCATATGTCAATACAATAGATTCCCTTAACATAATACGCCGTGGGCTAAAAAATTTCTGTTTTGTTTCTACCTGCACATTTTCATGGGCTGCTGCCAGAAGAGGAAGGCAACATGTCCTGAGACAAAGAGGAAGTTCTGGACACTTCTGGAAGAGCTCCAGAATGCATTATGAGAACCGACATTTTGGATGTAAAACCTTCAAGTTCTGTGCACTTCAGGTCAGAGCTCAGGTCAGGCTCAAACAGTCAATCAGAAGCTTATTTGTATGCCTGTGAACAATACAGTCTACATGAGGATTTGGCTTTTATATACTTCAGGTCCTCTGTCACTATCACTGTGCTAATTTAGCTTTTAGTATATACTGGAAAGACTCATAATAGAGACTGATATAAAATGCAACAAAATCAGTGGAAAACCTCCCATCAATTTCAATAGAAACTGGTTTAAGTTTTCATCACATAGGTCCAGGGCAACAGAACCTTAGATGACTGCACAATTAGCAGCCATTATTTCATGAAAACAGTTAATTTGGCTTGTTTCATCTTGATTTCTAAAATTCATTTTCTAAAAATTCAATATTTTAATTTCATTATTAGTTTTGCATAGTGATTTCTGAACAAATCTACTTGATTTGTAAAGAAAAGAAACACCATGTCATGGTGGAGAGTCAACCTAGCCAAACTGTCAGAGAAAATTCTGCACTGGGTATAGAGCTCCTGAGTCCCCAGATCTTTACCTCAAGGCACAGAAGCAATGCTGAGAGTAAGAAGTGATCTTCTCCTCTGTGTTAGTATTCTATTGACAAGACAGAACAGGATTTGATTTTCAGAGTACCTGTGTTATCATCATCTTCATTTCACCAACTTTAACAAGACCAAGTAGTTTATCTAAATGATAGACATTTTTTCACTGCTATTCCTTCCTGCCTGGAGCACTGATTGTCTGAATATGTGCAGGACCAGCACGAATGGTGCTTAGAGCAAATCAGAGTGCATCTACTAAGCAAGTAAATTAAACAGTGTCTGCCACTGGCCCTTTCATAGAGTTCCTGGGCACTGTTTGGAAGTATGCATGGGCCAGAGATGATCCCCCAGAGGCAGACTGGTTGCAGTCTTCTGAAGGCTGAAGGACTTTAGCAGCTTTTTATGTCACTGACCTCAGAGCCAGAGAACAGTCAGTGGTCTTAGAATCATAGAATCCTTTAGCTTGGAAGGGACCTCCAAGATCATCAAGTCCAACCATTGAGCCATTAGGGCTCTAAAGTCCTCTGCTAAAACAGATCAGAATCTGTCAGGGTTGGAAGGGACCACAAGGATCCCCCAGTTCCAACCCCTCTGCCATGAGCAGGGACACCTCACACTGGATCAGGCTGCCCAGAGCCTCATCCAGCCTGGCCTTAAAGACCCCCAGGGATGGGGCCTCAACCACCTCCCTGGGCAACCCATTCCAGGGTCTCACCACTCTCATGGGGAAGAACTTCTGCCTCACATCCAGCCTGAATCTGCCCACTGCCAGCTTTGCCCCATTCCCCCTAGTTCTGTCTTACTCGATGGATATAGCCAGAGAGTCCTGGGAAGTGACTCCAAGAGCTGTAAATGCTCTGCAGTACTGTTAGGAATAACAGGCAGAAGAAATCAGTATTTCAGTATTCATGTCACAAGAAAAGAGCATTTTCCAGCAAAGCGTTTCCATTTTCACATTGACTGACTCACTCTCCTGAGTTCATAAAACAGACAAAACATAAACAGGAAGCACAAAGCAGTATATTATATATGGCACACTTAAAAGCCTAGAAAGGATCCTTCATTTAAGATTTTTTCCTTTTCACAGATGGATGACTGGGTGGTATTGTTTTGCTGCCTTCCCTTAGCTTTTCACATCTGTCCTTTGACAGGCTTTCCAACCCTTCCCTTCCCTCCTCTGACCCAATCCCCTTGCTGTATCCCCCAGCACATGTGTAGTATGTGCATAAAGCTGGCTGTTGATCATAAAATCTTGTCCACACACTTTAACAGAAGTATGCCCCATTACACTGCTGACTACTTACTCTCCAGTACATAATCTTATTATCTTCTTCCTTCTTGTGTTGTTGAAGAAGGTAACAGGGGTCACCAATCTAAATTCCAAGCATGTAGCCCTTCTGGATTATCATCTGGCAAACATTACAAACTTTTCCCTTCATAATTATTTTCTATCTGTTTTATGGTCTTACAGCCCTGCACACTAGTTCCACTGATTATAAATTACAGGATGGGGAGAGATCTGATGAAAATATTCACCTTTAAGTGGCCCGGAATTTTATGCCCGTGAGAAAACACATATTTTTCATTGCTAACAGATGCAGCTCAGATCACAGCCAAACAACTGCACATAGCACATGGATACACACCTATGTTACACGCATTGCACATGTACATGAACCCATACCCTGTATTACTACAGATTCAGCTTTCACTTTATCACCATAAAAAAACATCTGATGAGCAGTCCAGAAGTTGCAACACTTTGCTTGTGCAGATGCCTGGTCTTACTCATGTGACAAAGAGCAAGTGCCATAACAGCAAAATGGGTCACAATAACGAAAGACATTTGAAGATTTCTTTTTCTTTGTGCCAGAATTCCTAAATGCACTGCTACTAGCATACTGGTATGCCTTAAAACCCACTTCAGCTGCTGGAAATGGTACTTAAATGAATGTCAACCTCTGTTTTTAACTGGAAACTAATATTCAGATTCTATAATTGAAGGCCATTTCACAGTTAAATGCTTCAATTTCCACATATGAAAAAATGGGAAATAATCATATTGACCTTTGTAAAGCACTTTGAAATCCAAGGAAAAAAGACCCACAAGAAAAGCTGGCATTATTATTATTTTTCTTTTACCATCTGTGGAGGGAAAAAGAATGAAAGTTGATATAACAGGAAAAAAAAAAAGAAGCAGATGTGTTTTGACAACTTCATGTAGGCTAGAAATATCTGGGTGGAAGGTGGTATTTACATGGGATACTTTGGCAATTTTCAGGAACAAAGACAACAAAATATAAAAATCAAGAGTTTATACTGCACTCCACTGGCATGTTGAAGGTCTGAATTGAAAGGGAGTTTGTAGGCCGGTTAACGTTCTATTTTTGTTTGGTAGTTTTATCCAGCTGTTGCAGACACGTAGCTAGATTTTGGCTTCTGGTGTCCTTCTACATGCATGTCAAGATTTGAGACCTGATTTTCCTGTTTTAAGTTGGGCAGCCATCCTGGAAACCATAATAAGATGCAGCATTGTTGACAGACTTCCTCATGGAAAGTCGAACAAAATGCAGTATAAATTGTTATATGCAATATTTATATATGTGGTAAAAGCTTTCAGAGTCTCCCAAAAGCCTGCGGATGTTGCCTGTTTCTACCTTTCTGTGTTCTTCTTAGTTCATTTATATTATTCTATAAGCACAAGTTCTCATTGAAAGGTTGGAAATTCATCCAAATTAGTTCTCCAGACTCCCTTTATCATAAGCAATCAGTGACAGGCACATCTAGATGTCTATGTGGATCTAACTGTCTTATACATATCTCCTTGGATGGGTAAAACCACCCTCTGGAAAAAAAAAAAAAATCATTTTTTCATTCCATTGGCTAGTGAGGATGCCAAAAAGGCAAGCTCAAACTAGAGCCTAAGTGTCTGATATCTAAGGTTAGGTGAGAAAAATCCCACTCCCAGTTGCACATAATAACATCAAGATAGTCACAGAAAACAGAGAGAAGCAAAGTCCTGGCCCCCAGTCTGGAAGTTCAAATCAAAGCGATGGACATACCAGAGAAGTGAGGGTATACCAGGAAGGGCAATAGTTATGGAAATAACAGTACACAATTACTCATTTTAGCAATCCATCTGGTTAGGTGTGTTGTTTCATTTAAATGATGTGTAAACGCACTCACTTAATGGCCCTCATTTATACATTTATACATGTCATGTGAGCACTACAACACACACGGTTTTAATTTTAAAACCTAAAGCACAAGTAGCAGACCTCACCTTTGCTGGATGCTGTCGGGTGTCAAAATCGAAAAGTTCAGCTTGTGCCCCTTCCAAGGAAATATAATACACACGCATCTGTGCACCCTGAGGTCTGCACACAGCTGCACAATGTTTTATGAGATGTTGCAGTGGCTTCTGCTAGACTTCCTGATGTAAAACTACAAACAATCAAACCCTCCTTCCCCCACATCCCATTCTCTCAAACAAATGCCTGAGAAAAGAGATTTTTTTTTTTTCAAAAAGCCATGTCCTTTAAGCACTTTTGCTCTCAAGAGCAGAAGTTATCTTGGTATTTACAGATCATGATCTTGAGTATTTCAGTTTTGAGTAAAAGGAAGCTCAACTTCCCAGCTTTGGTTCAAAACAAAATTTTCTCTCAATAAAGGCTAAATCAGCCTTAGAGGGGAGAAATAAGTATCCTTCATTGAGCAGAAACGCGTGAGCTGGCATTTTAAATCTGCACACTGCTAACTCAGCCACCAAGAGAGAAAAGATTCTGCATTAATAGAAGAAAAATGCAACCCTGAAAATTGATATCTTTGCATTTGCACAAGGATAATTGCAACATAATATAATGCCCTGGCACTCTCTTATATCTAGTTTTTTTTCACTCAGCTCGTATCTTTTTCTAACAAGATCTAGGCCAATAAAAGTAAGTAGAATATAACCTTTCTTTTTTTTCTTTCTGCCAAGAAAATGTAAATTTCATAAACCAAAATATTTTTAAATTGATGTTGATTCTGGAAAATTGAATGTTTTCTTTTTTAACTCTAAAGGTTTCATTTTGACATTTTCAGAACAAAAAGTTTTGATTCAAAATGATGCTTCATTTTGATAAGTGGCTTTAGTTTCACGAAAAAAGGAACAAAGGCATGAGTAAAACATTAAATTAAATTAAACATTTGTAACTTTGTAGATCACAAAAAAAAAAAAAAAAGGAAACGAAATCCCTCTAATCAAGTCAACATAAAGTGATTTCAAAATCCTCATTTTTTTAAAACTATCAAAATGCTGAATAAAGATCAGGCTGCCTCTCAACTACCTCAAACCTGACCGCAGATAAAAAGCAGGCTATAACTTGAATGCAAAATGTAATATGGCATTTATCTTCCTGTTTTCTTATGCAGAAAACGAATATGAAGCTGTCAGTACAATACTTTCAATATCCTAGAGCAAGATGCATTAGAAATGAGGCTAGTCATCATCAGGACTGCTCTGAGCCCACCTTCAAATTGACTTGTCTACTTTTTTCTGAACTAATTACCCCACTCTAATGTGGTAATGCATTGTTTATTGTACCTGTTATCTTACAAAGAATCAAGAAGGAACTCCTTTTATCATAGGCATAGCTTCAGTGATTAAACATCAGGTGCAGCAAATGGTCAGTCTTTGAGCCACTTCACAGTGCCCTGGACTGTGAGTCTGGGTTTTCAAAAAAGACTTGGACAGAAAGTATGCAAATTCTGCTGCAATTCACTGAGGACTGAAATATGCTTCACCACCTTTGCTGGTGGCCTTTCTCTTGGAAAAAATGAAAATAAAAAGTACTGTGAACGACATTACCTCCAGAAGAACTTCACTTAACACAGGTCCTGCATAAAACTTGATGCATGCCCAAAGTCATGGTGGCATCCATGAATGTTCAACAGCCTGACTGTACAGGATATACGAACACTCTTCATGTGTTACCTTGGAAACAATTTGTCTCTTGGCAGATGTTGCATACTTATAAAGGAAACTAAATTTAAATCCTTAGGCATAACATCTTGGTCATGCCTGCCCTTTTGTTTGAACTCCTTTAATAAAACTCTTGCCCTCACACTTGGCTGTACTAAATCCAAGTATGATCTTTGCTTCCTCCTCATTATTAGTTCAGAGGGAACACTCTAGTAGTTGTATGTAGGGTTATCCATTACCTAAAAGGAAAACGTGCCAACTTGGAGCTCTGTTCATTGACTTACATGATGTTTACCCAAGGATTTTCATGCAACTGGCTTATAATGGCCATGTAATTTGCCTCTTCTGAACAGCTTTACAGAACTGGTATTCATCATTAGCCCAGACTTCAGCATACAACAGGTGAGTCAGTTCATGGGTGGTTTGGGAATAAACAACGGAACAAGGTGGAGCATTTTAAAAAAGAAAACTAGGCAAATAAAACTGGTGCAATCAATCAAAAATATGATTCTTCAATGAGTAGTTTCAGAGGCGGGTGACGACAAATGAATGGAAATGTTATGTACACAAGTTAGCCTCATACCTGGCTGAAGGCATATAGTGCAACTGGAAATTTTGGAAAGAAATACCTGCCCACCTGCCTGCTTTCTTGGCCAGCAAAAGCAGTGCTTTCTAAACAGATGAGTGACCAAGTGAGTTCTCCACCTTTGCACATAAACACAGGAATATCCAAACAGGCCAAGGGAGACAAAATCATCCCATTATTCCACACATAACTTTGAACTCGCAGTGCCTGTTTGAACAACATCACTCCTTAAACACCTACAGACTGGCAGGGGTGGCACACAGCTCAGGGGTCCACACTGTCCTTTAGTGATGGCAAACTGCCAAAAGCTGTTTCCAAATGAGCATGCTCAACATCAGTGCCTGTTTGAACAACATCACTCCTTCATCACAAGCCTTCTGAAGAAGCTGAGACCTCCCACATTAATAAGGGGGATTGGGGATTTTTCCTCCTACCTTGCCTTCTTTTTTTTTTTTTTTTAATTGGTGCTGAAGTAATCCCAGTGGACCTGGAAGCAGATGTAAAGGGAGACAAAATTGGATACAAGTCTCAGGAGGATGCCATAAGGCTCCAACAATAATTCTCGGACTGAACTCCACTGATGAGGTAGATGCTGGCAGGGGACAGCAAGGAATTATGCAGAGTGTTCCCTCCCTCCTCCTTTTCTTCATAAAATAGCCTGTAAGGCAGAGAGTGCCTAAGACATGAGCAATGTTTTTGTTGGGAATGGATGAGTTTTAGCAGTGGGGGGATAAACAGTTTTCAAAATTTACTTTTCACCACTGTGCAACACCTTGAAAATATTTTGGCAAAAAGACCCAGGTGTTGTGCAGTTCCAGGATTCTATCAGATGTTCAGTTTCTTTGGCAGGTAGAATAGAAAATACTAGCAGCATATTGGAGAAAATATGAGTGGCTCTAGTCAAACTGTTTAACACTGTAACCAGGAAAAAAGACAAGAGTGCATGTGAACATTTCTGTGTCTCATCTAAAGCATCATTGGGAATGAATTTTCTAAAGTTAACCTTTTTTTTTTTTTCTTTTTTCAAATTTGTCAGAAATTAGGGCTCCACTGCCCTGGGTGCTTTTCAAAAGCATTCCAGGAAACAGTTGCTGTATCTCAGTATTTAATGCAAGTAAATGGGATATATGAAGGGTGAAAGAAAAAAATTCCACCCTCATTTTACATGTCATGAGAAGGAAAAGAATGTCTTGCAGAAGCTGTCACAAAAAGGTTGTGACAACGAGGAACTGCATGCAGAGCTCTCAAATCCCATTCTAATGCTACAAACACAAGCATTTTCCTCTCAGAAGTATGCTCTAGGTTCCTCATGCACATACCAACCAGTACTACTCCACTGATCTCAAAGGAATTATTTTTACTGAATTATATAGATAAAAATAAAAGTCAAACCTGGCCAAATGCATGCTCACAGAATTAGATTTACCAGCATGCTCCTGTGGCTTTATGTTACCCCAGTGACACAAGACAGCCATAAAACTAGATTAACTAAAGTAAGGCTGCTATGTGTCACCAGAGAAGTACAGAGCAGCTGGAACATCTATGGGAAATCTCTATTGCAATGTTTTACCATTTCTGACTTCTCACCTTTCTGCTTTCTCATCAAAGATTGGAACCAATTCCAGACACAGAGAAAATACACAGAAAATAAGTATTGGAAGTAAGAAAAACAAAGCATTTAACAGCAGTAACCCAAACAGGTTTTAACTTCTGTTTCTTAAGTTAGTATACAAGCAGAACTCCACTGTTGTGGTTCTTAAACTCATTGCAACCAGATTTCTTTGTAGGAAGAGATAACAATATTGTGTTTGTTCTTATGAATGCCACATCATGGATGTTTCTGAGTATCTGAGACCTTCTGAAAAGCAATACATTAAGTTTAACATAGACTTATAACTCCTTAACTGACTGTAGAAACTGATATCCAAGTATTTCAGATCCACCACCTCTCATGCATACTGGACTCAGGCAACTTCATGGTGCACAATTATCATTGTTTGAAATCCATATAGATCTATAAAACACACTGGGAAAATAGTTTCTTACTGTGTAGGTATGGTCTAAGTGATCCACAGTGGAATGGGTCTAAAAGTCTTTTTAAAAAGTAAAATTTTAACGATTGCAAATAAAGTGGGAAAACATAAGCAACTTTTTCACAAATTCCTTTTCCATCTTCAGAACAATCGAAAATTTCAAATAATTCCAAAAATGTAGAGGAAAAAAATCTTAAAATTCTATGTCTGAGGTTGCTTTCTTATATCAACTTTTGTAGTACTGTAGTAAGATTTTAGGCCGAAATCTGAAACAGTTGGAAAAGGGCAGAAAGAATGTCCTTAAATTTAAACAAGATAGGATTTCCCAGCAGTGACAATGATTAAATATTGGAATGACTTACTCACACTTGCCTATCTGTAAGAGAAGAGAGGAGATGGCTCACAGCCTGTGTGCGAAGGGGGAAGGAGATCTGGCTGAACATCTTTCTGGCATGGGATTCTCTGAATCTGAAGTTCTCTGTTCATCTCTTACCTTTTGTGCCATGAACATAGTTGCAATGTTTGCCACTCCATAATAAGATAATGAAGCAGAACATACCTTCAGAGAATTCAAGGATTCTAATAAATTAGGGGACGTCAGTAACAAACTGAGTAGCAGAGATTCAGTCTAGAGGGAACCTGATAAACTTCAGGACAGGGCCAACAGAAAACTCATGAAGTACAACGAAGGGAAGTGCACCTGAGACAGAACAACTCCATGCACTAGCACAGGCTAGAGGCTGTCTCAACAGTAGGCCTGGTGCGAAGGTGGGAACTAGACTGAATATGAGCCCACCAGGGCACTCTCCTCATGAATAATACATGCTTGGCTGCATTAGGAGGAAAGCAGTTAAGGGATCTAGGGAGGTCACTGTCCCCTGCCATCCAGTGCTGGTGAGGCCCCATCTTTGTCCCAGTCTAAGCCCTCCAGTACCTGTTTGAGGCTAGATGGAGTTGGGATTTAGATATTACATGGAACAATTCTTCTGGGAATAGCTGCTTGGACTCGAGATAAAGACATTTAGCATTTTGGGACTAACAGGAGGTCCAGATGAAACAGTTTTTGTTTCTCTCTTCTGTCCTTAATTTCAATGAAATCTGAAATAACCAGCTCTATGAAGTCAGTTCATTTCACTGAGGGGTTTGGCAGAGTTTCTCTCGCACCATGTTGCCAGGAAACATGGCAGAGTAAAATGACTGTTGGACTGTCACAGCTTTAGGCCTTATGATTCTGAGGGATGAATGCCAAGGCAATCAGCATGCTGGGGAAGTTGCACACTTTGCAAGCTCTGTGGTGTTACGTGACCCTGCAAAAGGGAGAACTCATGAGGTTAGAGTAGGAAAAAAAAAAACAAACCAAAGTCAAAACCAAACCAACTATGAAATGAAGGACCTTCAGAGCAATTAATCCCACCATTCCCACCATTTAATCTCTACTGCACTACTACTGCCCCTATTTCATTTGAGCAGATGCTGTCTGAGCATATAATTTCAAGACAGCAATACTATAATTTCAAGACAGCAATACAAACAGAAATTAAATCATGGTAGCACAACCACCCCTCACTTCCCTAGTAGGGGTGTGCTGCAAACCACCACACTCCACCTAATTTTGCACCTTAACTTGTCTTGCCTTGCCTTATCTTGTTTTATATTGTCTTATTTTGTCTTGCCCTGTCTTGTCTTATCAAGACATTCCTGCCTGAGCTAGTTGAGAATAGTCCAATCCTAATTTTTCCACTAGATTTTCCAGGCTGTATTAAATTTACCACTCATGGATGAATAATCTGTTATCCTCCTGCAACAAATTAATTGCAGGCTGTTACAGAATGAGTGATGTGGGTACAAATTCTGTGAGTGTCTGCTATATAAAATTCAATATAGCCTTTGCTGTTGGGATAATCCTGTGCCAATATACTTGGCAAAAACTACAGAATGTGTGCACACAACGTGGGAATCTTTCAGGTCAGTACTGACAGTGGCATATTTATGTACTTTTTTTTTAAAAAAAAAAAAAAAAAACAAACCTTTATATAGAAAGGATTATTCTTAAGTTTTCCTGCTACTCTGTGTACTTTACAAACTGCCTTGGATTCAACATATGGTACATTTTTCTAAAGTAAATATAAACAACCTCTCCTGATTACTTTCAGAACTGTTCATCACTGTAATTCTGCCATAAAATACATGTCGATTATTAAAGAATGAATCAAAATTCCACAGGCATGTGAATGGCACGTTCTGTTAACCTGGCTTTGCCATCTACATATATTGTGGATGAAGGAGTGGAACAGCTCGGGTATAATCAAGATTCATTCCTACAAATAACTGCATAAGCTTAATGATCGTTGTTTAAGGGATGACTGTACTGAGGTCTGTACTATGACTGCAACTCACACCACTTGTTAAGGCTAATTTATCTTTAAACTACCTCTTCAGGTAGTGCTAGGAGAGCAACTATCCTGGTACACAACACAGTATGGGTAAATTCCATGAAATTTACCCACTTTCTTTTGGGTTTTGTACCCTGCACTGAATCTCTTCCTACATTTCTAGCCATAGTTCTGGCAGTGTCCAGGCTAGCTTATTCAGAAATGGCTTACATCTACATGTGTGATTTGCAAAGTACAGAAAAATCCTCAGGTAGTGAGAACTACTTAATGCAACTTGTCTTTTGCAATATTACACCCATAAAAATGTGCTTACATGTGGATATGGACCACTCCTGAGGACAACAATTCCAGCAATGGGTGTAGCTGAGGCACTGAAGAATATGACTTCTTGTACTTGATGGAGCTCTATTCTAAGATACTTCAGAAACCATGGTTAGTCTCGACTTAGCATAAAGCTGTGTGTTGTGAATCTGCAGCCTTGGTTGAAGTCAGCAGGAGATACATGTGTGTAAGGGAAGAATTTGGCCCATTAGGACATAATATGGCACATCAAAGGAAGATAGAGCTGGCATCTTTCGGAGAACTTTCTGATATTCGCATGCAACTGCGCACTGTGGGTGGCAGTGAGCTGGGTATGAGCTGATTGAGCATAGACAGGAACCAGAGCAACTGCAACTAAGAGGAGGTCTGAAGACCACCCCCAGGATGCTGTAAGACCACCGGTTTCC
>NW_008613012.1:2111-12622 GCF_000691845.1 Merops nubicus | reverse complement strand
GGAAAGAGGCTAGGGTAAATGTAGACTACAGGCATCACAGGCTCTTGCAACAGAAAGCAATTTACTGTTACCAGTAAGAACTATGGCTAGGGTGAGGGACTGAGTATAATTTTTTATGAGTACTTGGAACTAGCTCCTGAGACCTTATTTAGAAAAAAAATCAGTTGAGCTTTACCAAGTTGAGCTTGTGCTTAAAACATGCAGCTTGGGCAGGATGGGGTCTCAGGTTCCAGTCTATTCAATTCAGTAAGGTTTTTGTCCAATTATTTGGAGATCATATCTTGTTGTTATGATGACGTGCGCATAGTGTAGTCTGACGTTATAGTTTATTCTTGTTTTATAAAGCCCAGGTGTATGTACACATGCATGATAGGCTATCTGATGATAGGTATTTTGTTTGGGACTGGTTGCTCTCCTCATGCTCACAGCTAGCAGATTAAAGTTCCATATCTAAATCCAATAGGCTGTGTTTAAAAGCTTTTAATACACTGCTTTCTGCGCTTTAAGGCTGCGTTCTGGTTTCTCCTTTCCTAATGTGTGTGGGCTATTCCATGTCCCTCATTACTTCTCAGATTCATCGTGCCAGACCCCTCTCATGCTGGCAGCAGCAGCATGTGCACTTTGGTGATTTATAATACTGGGCTCCTTGGGGAAGAGTGTGTTTCACTGGCAGTAAAAGGGGTTGTTGTGCAGGTGGAAACTTGTTTAAACAAATCTGAAGTTGTGATATAATGGAGGTTGGTAGCTTAATATAAGCTTTGAGTGTCCAGAAAACCTGTGTTATTTTACACATCAGAAACATGCCTGAGCTCCTCATTTCAGAGATTTCCACCGATGGAAAGAAGTAATATTGGGGTAAATCTGAACTGAAAATCAAAAATGTTCTTGTATATCAGAATGCGAGTGCTGTGGATAGGAAAAAAACAAGGATTGATGACAGCATGGTTAACAAAAATTGTGTTTTCACAGCTCACTAAAGCCTCTGCTTTTACTTCCAACCTCCTGAAAACAAATTTCAGATATAAAAATGTCTCCCAGATATTTGCCATTCTGCAAAATACTGAGTTGTAAAGGGGAGAATAAAAATGTACTGGTAGGTAAATCTCAGAAGTTGCTGACTAAATATTCTTCCTAGAGTAATATATTCCCCAGATAATGCTGTTATCTATAAACTATAAATGTCATTTTCTATTCAGACAGTTGAATGGAAAGGTTCAGAGTGCAAGTTTGGTTCAGACAACCATCCAGAAGTCTGAATGTTTATTGAAATTATCTGAACCTATCAAATCTCCAGTTTGAACTGGCAGTCTCCTGAAAACCAGCATTTCAAGTGAGATTTCTGGCACTTACCTTTCAGGTGCTAGCCAGAAACATCATTTTTGTGGTGTTACAGTTTCAGACCTTGATGGCAATTACAATTGTCAAAATAAAAACTCTCTCTCTACTTGTTCCAGGATTTCAAAAATATTTGGTTGCAGTTTGGTTCTGAAAGTGTGAAAAGACTGAAGAGAAGGGTATTAATTTCCTTTTTATTTTCTTTCTTTTTTTCCCCCTGATTCCTTTTGAATTAATTCTTCATTATCTCAGACAAAATGTCCCAGTAGGGAAACAAATCTAAATTTTGTTAGATCTGGTAGTCCTTATGCCTCTTCAGAACATCAGACCTATAAGGCAACTGTTACAGTAGTTTATTTCTTTGTCGTCAGCTCTGTCTGGTGAAAATTAAAACATTTTCCTCATCTTGATGTGTGGCATATCTGACTGTGAAAGGCCTCACCATCTGTTTTAGGGCCTGTAGAACTTAGTAGGGAATGTGAACACCATTGTAAGAAACTTCCAGTGTTTGTTTTATTTCATTTCAGATACAAACTAACTTCATATAATCTCAATACAGAGCATTTTAGATATTTTTTTTAAATATAAAAGGCTTTAGATTGAAAACCAGATTTCATATCCTACCTTCTTAGGCTCCAGGAAACATTTGACTAAGGACCTTTTTTTTTTCTTTACAGTGCACAGGCAAAAGTCTGTGTTGTAAGACAAGGCTGAGGTGTTTCTCATCTAACTTTAGCTGTTTAAAACAGATTTTTAGGTGAAGCTAGTCAGGTATGTTCTCTTTGCTGACTATTGACAGGTCCCACTCAGCCCTAAGCTGAGTCAAATGACAAGGTCCAGTAGTCTGATCCATTTGTGTGGAGGAAACAAGTAATTGTGTTGTGCCTCCATAAAGCTTCCTCTGCTCTCAGTCGTGGCTTCCACCATTTTGTGTTGAATCTGTGCAGTCAAAACTGTCTCTAGCAATGAACTCAGTTAATTGATAAAAAATCATTTAATTTACAGGCTTACATTTATTTGTGCAGGAAGATGTTCATTACAGTGGACCTGCTTTCTAATTCAGACAGGAGACTCTCCTTCCTTGGAGACTTTTAAGACCCATCTGGATGGGTTCCTGTGTAACCTGCCCTAGACTAGATGGTCCTGCTCTGCAAGGGGGGTTGGACTCAATGATCTCCAGAGGTCCCTTCCAATCCCTAACATTCTGTGATTCGGTGAAAATAATTTCTGGGGTTATTAATGGTTAATTACATCTTAGAGCTCTTGTAAGAGAAAGGAGAACTTTCTGACTCTTTCTAGATGGATGAATGCTTCTATTTTAAAAAGCCATTACAAGACTATCAAATTAAAGCCTACAGAAAAGACCCAGAGTTCATAGGTGCAGTATCTTCAAGAATATGTTGCAATGTAAAAACGTGCATTTACTTCAAGCTTTCTTTTTAGTATGTATTTGTTTTTTCTTGATTTATCACAGTTAGCATCTGTTCTTATTTCTAATCTTACTGGGAAAATGCCTGTACCAACAAACTCAGGCAGGAAGAAATTTGTGTCTCTGTTTAGGTATCTTTCCTATAGAGCCTGCAGGGTTTCTTCATTAGTTAAACTGTATCAGGTAAAATTTTGCTTTCTGCTTAAAATTCTTCATTTCCAGTCCCATGACTTAAATTGAATATTTTTTAAAGTGAATTCTGACACAGAGTTCTGTTAACTTTCACAACTCAGCCACAAACCTGGCTGCTGACTATTCTGGCTTATGAAACCGACTGTATAACTTAAATCTTTAAACAATTATTGAAGTCTTGAGGTTATACTGATTCCACATCAGTTAAACTAATTACTTACAAGACATATCATCAGACTGTGCTGCTAGAAAGAATTTCTGCAGTAATGTACAATTTTTTCATATACAGAACTGAAGAAAATATATTCTTCCTTTATCTCTATCTGGAAGTTTGCTTGCAATCTTCTGCAAAGCTACTTACCTGTAGTCTAACCACAGAGGGCTTTTTGGCACTCCCAAAAAACACAAAATCTCCTTTCTGCCTCGTGGACTATTGCTCTGAAGTTAAACCTCCTTAAAGCATAATGAGGACTTAAAAGAACTGAGTCTCAAAAGAAGCTCCATAAATATATCAAAGATTAGGACTCATTTGCAAAATAAAAACAACATAAGCAGGTCATAAGTGATATACCTACAACCAGTTTGAGTGTTGCTTTTAGCTTAACAGTTCATCACCTAGTGAATACATAAGAGAAAAGAAGGACAATGTAAACATCGTGGTGCTAGGAGATGTTTTCTGGCAATACTGACAGCAATGGTGACTGTCCCTAAAATCAGTAGGATACTAATGAGTTCTATTTTACCCTCACTGCATAGAATGCAACTGTGCAAATATGAAATCATTTGTTAAATGTTACAAAATATTAGTATGTCTAGGAGCAGGATAAGGTGTTGGACAGCACCTAGTAAGACAAATGGCACAGTCCTTGGCATAGCTACAGTTTCTAGAGGTCTCATGGTCCTACAGAGATACACTCTTCAAAAAGTAGAAAATCCAGCAATCCTGAAATACTGCTTCTTCCTGAAATTCCTTAGAAATCAGCAGTCTTCAAAAGACTTCAGATTTCATGATATTGTGATAATTAAAGCTTTTCTCAGAATATTTTGAAAAACTGGAATTCTGTGCACAACCTCTTCCTTACATTCCTTTCCTGGCCTGCCAGGCCTACAGTTTATGGAATACACAGTTTAAAAGATATTATTTTTTAGCTATGTGGTATGTGGAAATTTATTTCCCCACATACTGTTTTGTTAGTTTTGGGGTTTTTTTAAGAGTGTTGTCAACATCCTATCAGCAACATAATGTATTGTCTGGGGCCCAAAATTAAAAATCCATTTGTCTTTTTGTCCTAGACATGAAAGTGTGTCTTCAAATTGGATGATATAGTGGTTGGTCAATATGGTCAGTGCTTACTCAGGAGAACATCAATAGAAGCTCTCTAGAACTGCTAGTGGTTAAAAGTATAAGGACTTCAGGATCTGGCAATCAAGATTTCCTAAGTAAAACCTGAGTTTGGGATTCACAGTTTGGTTTAAGACTGTTTGATACTGAGACACTGTTTTAATTTTCCACACATGTAACATTTGGCAGGAAGTAGTGAACGTGCTTTGTTTGACATCTGTTGACCTCATTTAATAATTGTTATTAATTCTTCTATTGCAACTTCATTAGAATCACGTTACTTTCGCAGGGCCATCTGAATGCCCTCTGGTGGCTGGATTAACAACTCAACTGCTCCCTGATAACCTCTGATTTACTAAATAAATGAATAAATAAGTAGTCCTTTATTGCCCTATTTGCACAACTAAGTCTTAATTTTACCCAAACACTCCAATCAGAGATTAGAGAACTTCTGAAACAAGGACACCACCTGAGGGCTAAGAAAGAGTAGTTGCTGTAAGCAGGTTTTTAAGGAATAATTCAGATGCTTAATCAAACTAAAAGTAAAGTGCAAACATATTTGAGGTCATAAAAAATGGAAAACAAGTTAAGCTCCTGCTGAGATTGAAAATCTTGAGAACAGCTTTGTCCCTTGATATTCTCCTGTTTTGAAGCCGAAACTAGAGACAAAAAAAATATAGAGAGAGAAAAAAAGACATAAAAATGGAAAACTAGAAACAAAAAAAGAGTTTTAAATTGGAGAAAAAGTCAGTTCTTATTTTATTCAAATCAAGTCTGTTTCTAATCTCAAATGCATTTCTCCATCCATAAATGAATTCTGTTACTAAGATACGTATTCTTCTCCTCATGTGACATGATTGCACAGGGACTCATCAGACAGTTATTGGTATTTCCAAACTGACCCAAAACACAGTATACATGCAAAGTGAAAGCTAAGTTAGGAAACCAAGTGGTCAGAGAAGGGCCACCAGAATGATCCGAGGGCTGGAGCAGCTCTGCTGTGAGGACAGACTGAGAGAGTTGGGGCTGTTCAGTCTGGAGAAGAGAAGGCTCCGAGGTGACCTTATTGTGGCCTTCCAGTATCTTAGGGGGGCTACAAGAAAGCTGGGGAGGGACTTTTTAGGCTATCGAGTAACGACAGGACTAGGGGGAATGGGGCAAAGCTGGAAGTGGGCAGATTCAGGCTGGATGTGAGGAAGAAGTTCTTCCCCAGGAGAGTGGTGAGACCCTGGCATGGGTTGCCCAGGGAGGAGGTTGAGGCCCCATCCCTGGGGGTCTTTAAGGCCAGGCTGGATGAGGCTCTGGGCAGCCTGATCTAGTGGGAGGTGTCCCTGCTCATGGCAGAGGGGTTGGAACTGGGGGATCCTTGTGGTCCCTTCCAACCCTGACAGATTCTGATCTGTTTTAGCAGAGGACTTTAGAGCCCTAATGGCTCAATGGTTGGACTTGATGATCTTAAAGGTCCCTTCAACCTAAAGGATTCTAGGATTCTATGACATTTAAGAGTGTGATGTTGGTCAAAACAGTCAATTAAAAAAAAAAAAATAAAATAAGTTAGGACAAATACATTCTTTTTTCCCCCAGGGACCAAACAACTGATGATTTATCAATTACCCCAGAGATGGACTGGAATTAATTTTACAGACTTGCTATCTGAAAACCAGATGAGATGGGAAAAAGAGGGAGAGGAGAGGAGAGGAGAAACATGATGTAACACTGAACAATGAATAGTGGGAAAAGTCATTAGCCATCATACAGCCTGAAGCACCTTTACAACATACCTAAGACAACCAGTGTTCTTGAAACCGGGCAAACTATTTCACCTGTGACAAGAGTTTGCATAATCAAGGTGAATAAATGAGCTTTAGTCTATTTCTAGGGAAATGAAATGCAGAACAGTCCTGACATCTCGCCTCTTTTCTTACCTCAGGGCAATAGGATGAATAAGCTTTGAAGATCAGTCTCTGTGTCTGGCAAGGAAATACACTTCTCAAAACTGTAGAAAAGAAGAGAGATTTGGTTTACCTCTCCCAGCTTCAGTAGCTCATGCTTATAGTGCTGATGGTTAATGAATAAATCCTTATTTTTCAGCTGTCAGGAAAGCTGTCATGCTATTTTTTCCTATTTCAAGATAGACATTACACCATTTCCTTACTGATGTAATGGAAAATTTACCCTTTGATGGTATGAACAAGTTTTACAGTTAAATATCTGCCAGGCAACTTTGGGAAATGCTTTATAATCCTATCTCAGTGTTGCACTTCTTTAGACTCTCTCCGTTAAATAACGGTGCTTGCCAATGCTTTTGCAGTCTATTTATTTTACTTTTAATTTGTCACTCATTGCTGCAATATTTGCAAGTCACCCATCCCCAATGGAAAGGCTGTCAAGGGAGTTCCTGAAGCCTCTGACATTTCTCCTTTTGTAGCATTAAATCTCTACCTGAGGTCAGAGATTGGGAAGAAGGAATGTCGTGGCATTTAGGAATAAGAAGAGGGCTCACATAGAGCTTTCTTGATGGAAAGTCTGTCTTAAAGAGGAAGGATCTGGGACATTCTTTAAATCTCTCATCCTGTGACAGTAGCTTTGCCTGAGACCCCTGACGCTAATTAGTGTGTGTTCATGGACTGCAGTTTAAATTATTATATAACTGGAAAGTGATTAAAAATTAAGATGAAAGTCTAATCCAGCTCTGGATCTGACTGATGGCCACTGGGGGATTTGTAACATTAATCTGAGGCACTCATGCTATCTCTGACCTCAGGAAGGTGGCCGCTGTATGCTGTGCCAGCTGGAAATTTTGTCTCACTCAGTTTCAGATGAAGCCTTTAATGAGGTTGCAAACATACAGATCACTGACACCTCTCCTCTTTTTCCTGTCAGAAGGAAGGGATTCAATTTCCTCAGAGGCTGGAGGAGAAAAAGACTTATTTTTTAATAAATCAATCTGACTACACCACCTTAGAAAGACATGAGACAGAAACTCCAAGCAACAAGAATATTAGTGTAACTAATGCTAATGCTACAATTACTTTCAACTGGGCTGCTTTTTTTGGAGGCAATGTATGTGTGGTTGTAGAACCAGTGGGAATGACGTTTAAGGCTGCAAGTCAACATACTGTGGCCAGACTAACCAGCTTAACCAGTTTTATTCATTCATCATAAGAAGAATCAGAATGGACTCCATTAGTCTCCTGCCTTTGAGTTCTGAAAATGGTGAGAAGAACGATTTACTCCCTCAGGAGTCAGAAAGAAGCAGTTGAGGCCATTTCTCCTTCTAAGTCAGGGAGAATCTCAAGGATCACTGGGGCAAAACAAGAGCAGTCCATCTCACCAAGCATGGAGAGTTTTCTTATGGCCACGACCATGAGGAGACAACTTTTAGAGTCACTAATGACATCTCCATGTTCTGTTTTGTGTGAACAGCAGCCATGTAGAAGGCATTTGTTCATACCACATTTTGGAGCTGGGTAGTTAGCACTTTCTCAATTACTTTTACTGCTTTGAGTTATTATTCACCTTCAGTTTTTAAGACTTTTCTTCATTTTTTTCCTGCATTCTCACCCTTTTTCTTTGTATGCTTCTTTTCACCACCAGTTTCTAGACAGTAAAAAAAAGAAATGTGTAAATGAGAGAAAGTTATTTTTCTTCTGTGAAGAAGAAAAAAACCAGCTGGAAACATTTCATCAAAAGACAAGAACCATGTAATGCATTTATGAAGAAATACATTTTGCCTCTTGGAAATTTGCCCAATATTTTTAAGCAAACCTACCTAGTGTTTATTTTTATATAAAAACATATAATTATATATTTGAATGAAATAAATCTCATAATCATGATTGCTAGAAAATAAAATGCAGTGTGCTTTACATTTCTTTTCTTGGATAAAGTTTTGGTACACTGAAGAAATTAAAAAGATTTATCTGAGACTCATATATTCTAATATAAAAATTATTCCTCTGGAGTCCAGAACAGAAGAAATAATCTAGAAGTACCTATATACATACCTTCACAGTGGTTTATCCCAGATCTGTAGATAATTCAAAACAAAAAGTTCTTGCAAGAAGTGAGATTAGAAAAAAAGATTTCAGTATCAGGATGAATGCCTAGAACTATGGACTTGCATTTGGTGTCTTTATCCTTTTGGAGGTCCTGTTTCTTTAGTAGTACCAACAACTTGTTTCTCCTACAGTTTTATCGAACCAATGTTAAGTTTAGAAAATGGTAAACTCACCTCTCTGGTGTTCCAGGTGAAGAAGTGACAGGTGAGCACATTTTCCTGCTTAAATTAATGTGGTTGAACACCACTGCAGCTGTGCTGACCTGTGACTCTCTCACCAGTTCCAGCTCTGATTGGGATACATCATCTTTATAGTTCTCGGTGCTTTCAATTCCAAATTAAAGAAGTATTTCTGAAAAAAAGGGGTTTCTCCACATGGCTCCTCAAAAAAAAATACACTTTGAAAGACCTTACAGTGTATTTTGTAACAATACTGTTTAAACAAATCATTTTTGTGTTTATAAGAATGTGGAAATTGAGAACAAAACCCCTAAATTATCCATCTTGCTATCCTAGAAAAATGTCAGGTTTTGAGTCACACACATCATCAAATCAATGGCACTAGCTGTCTCTTGAGTTCCAAGAGCTTTACAAGCCCACAGATATGTTATGATTTTCTGTGCAAAGAGATGGGATAGTTAAACACAGGCAAACTTTTTTTAGAATAACCAGAGGATCAGTATCATCAGTATTTTTCAGTGTCATGTCTCCTGTCTCTTAGAGCACTTTTTATGGTAAAATATCAGCAGAAACCAAACCATATTCTACTTCATGTATTTAGAGCAGAAGTCCTTGTAGCCTAGGAATACAGAATGATTTTAAAATACATGTAAAATGGGGGGAAATCATTTAATGCAACTTTTACAAGGAATGTGGTAATATCTTAATTTCAACCAAAACAGGTAGGCTGAGAAGTTAAATGGTGTTGCTTAAAAGAAACAAACAAACAAGACTTAATTCCTGTAAGTCTCGCTAGACATGAAAGTTCTACCCCTATTAGCAGTGGCTCTCCAAACAAGAGACATTTATATGAACCCATGTTTATTTAAAGTGCTGGTATCTGACAGTCTCTTTGCCTTAGTTCTAACAGAAAACTTGTCAATAGCACCTATGTGATGACCTGTTACATATTTACCCTCAGAACAAGCATCTGAGGTGGAGGACTATTGTCCCCTTTCACAGAAGAACAAAAAGTATAGTGAAATGAAAAGCATTTTGATAGCTTGAGAAAAATAGGTACCCTTTTGACTGCAGTTAGCTTGGCTCTGTGATTTACAGTGCAGGGCTGTTCATTCTGCTCTTCAGGAAGAGAGGTGATTAAAAAAAATAATTAAAATATTTTTCTTCCAGGCATCCAGTGCATTGCGCTCTGAACTCGTACAGATGGATTTGAAGTGGTAGAGTTGCAGTCTTAATTGCCAAGCCTTATTAACCCAGGGTGTGCCGCCCTCATTTATACTAGAAAATTAAACAATCCCAGGGAACATTGCTAAGACCTGGAACCCAATGGTCAGCACTGTTAAGAATGTTAGACTGGTTGCTGGTGACCTGCTCACTTGGACCAAGCAATAATCCCTCTGTCAAACAACTCTCAGAACAGTGCAGCAGCCAGCTCGAGCCAAGCACCTCACTGAATGGATAGTTTGGATGGAGTTGACAAGTTTTGGACAGGAAAGGAGTTTAATATTGTGCACTTTGCCAGACTGTGCCTGTTGAATGAGAGACTAGACTCTGGGTTAGTGATTTACAAGGAAAGGTGTGCTACTAATCCCAGTTTGGTAATACTGGTTATTCCTGGTAATTACTGCTAGCCAGCAACACACACATCATGATTGCACCCAGGAGTAGAGCACATAGGTGGAAGTGGGTTATAACTGTGGTGGAAGGACATCACACCAACAGAGATATTTGTCACCCAAGCAATGTCTTGGATATGCCTCTCCTCGTCTTGGTATCATTTATCTTTTGAGCTTTCAAAGCACCTTCTACTAGAGATGTCAGAAAATCCCTTGAAGCACAGTAGAAGCAGGTTCTACTGTGAATTTCAGGAACTTGTAGAGGAACCAGATTAGGTATATCTTATCCATCAAATGGTGTAGTCTTCAGCGGCTGACTAAGCCTCTTAAGTTGGTAGCTAATTGTCCAAAATCAGT
>NW_008613012.1:0-2080 GCF_000691845.1 Merops nubicus | reverse complement strand
GAGGGAAAGATGAGGCTGAAAGAGTTGGAGTTATTCAGCCTGCAGAAGACAAGTCTCTGGAGATACCTTATTGCATCCTTTCAATATATAAAAGGAGCTTATAAGAAAGACAGAAAGAGACTTTTTACCAAGGTTTGTAGTGAGAAGACAAGAGGCAATGGTTTTAAACTGAAAAGAGTAGATTTAGATTGGACATAATGAGATTTTTTTTTTTTAAATGAGGGTGGTGAGACACTGGAACAGCTTGCCCAGAGAAGCTGTAAATGCCCACTGTTGGCAATGTTCAAGGTCTGGTTGGATGTGGCTCTGAACAACCTGGTTTTGTGAAAGATATCCCTGTCAATGTCAGTGGTCTAGAATAAGTAATGCTTAAAGAGCCTTTCAGCCAAAACCATTCTGTGATTCTATCATTCTAAGCACCTCTGGAAAGCCATTCAGCCTGTCTAAAGATATGATGTCCTCTGGAAGCACTCATCTTTCTTTACTGACTATAAATACAACCTGTGGTAGTTATGCACTTGGTTAAACGATTGGAAGAGGAATTATTATTAGGAGGGGACTCTAAGCTATTGCATCCCATTATCAGCATTCCCTGGAATAAATTTATATATCACAATTAGCAGACTGGTTCTTTGAAATTGCAAAAGAAAGTGCTGTTACTGAAAGAAAATTCTGTTCCTGAATTATGTTTGATTTACTAGTATATTTACTAGAAATAGGCAAAAACAAGACAAATTGACCAAACATATATTGCATATACAGTTATTCCATATTTCAAAGACGTTATTGTCTGTGCTAAGAACAAACATGTTGCTCTGATGCTGAAGGAACCATCATTTCCACCAGACTTGTTTCTGTGTGCTTTTACTTTGCTGCAAGACTCTGCCTGCATGAAGCAGGAATATATGTGATATATGCATGGAATCATTTGTTGGTTTACTTAAATGCAGATACCTCAGGAAAAGAACAGAGCAATATTATTTCAGCTTGAAACTGCAGCAGAGTTAGCCTGTTAAAAGAACAGGATGTGTAAGAAAATAATATTGGTTTAAAATATTTCAAAATTAATTTAGTCATAGGCAGCTCAGCACTGGTTAGGGGGAAAAAAAAAAAAATCACCACAAGAATTTTTCAAATATCTCATATACTAAAAAACCAACAAAATTACAGAAGTCAGTCACACCTCACATGACAATTTCAGAAAGAAATAAATGCAGACTCATTTCTGGATTGGATTTGTAAGAAACATTTAGGTAAATAAAAGAGAATAATCTCCCTCACAATGAAATGATGCTAGTATTACTCAAAAAGCCATCTTCTATATCCATTCCTGAGTAAATCCTGATATTTACTTTTGAGCTGATGCACCAACCTCACATATATAACACTTTGTATTAAGCTCTGGACACTGGCTGCATCCCCATTCCCGACTGGTGCAGCACAAAGGCAGAAGAACAAGGGTTCATTTCACTGCTACCCACAGTGGTTCTAGCAGGATGTGTCCATACCATGTCTTTACCAGCAATGTAGTTCATGCCAGCTACTGATGCCAGTCACAAGCTGTGCATGCATCAAGAGCTAAATACTGAAGGAGCAGGCACACACATTACAAGTGGATACTCTCAATAGTACCTCTGGGAATTACTTCAAATACAATTACACCAGGAAGGACATTATTTCAAATGCCTCGGGCTGTGCATTTGTGTGTGTATTGTAAGACAGCAATTGACAAATCTGCACCTAAGAATCTATTCAGTTCACTGAAATATTAATACAGATCCACCCACTGTACACTAGATTTAAAGAACTGGGTATTCGAGAGTAAGGTCATGACCCAGTTGTTATCCCTGGTTAAATTCCAGATTAGACTTCATACCTGTAGTACGTGGCACCAGTTCTCAAAGAGAAAAGATCAGGGAACGCTGAAAGTTAGGGCTGGAATGGAGCTGTGATGCATCTAGACCATTTTCCCAATCTTACCCCCACACAATGTGTGATGGTTCAGCCCTGGGCAGGAGCCCGGCACCATGAGGCCACTTGTTCACCCCCAGCTCCCGCACGGGAGGGAGAAAAGGGAGAA
>NW_008613011.1:0-2382 GCF_000691845.1 Merops nubicus | reverse complement strand
CCCTTTCAGAGGTGGGGGGAGGGAAGAAAACATCTATTATGGTTCTGAGGACTACCCTGATCCCAAACCAAAGCACCACTATACTTGCCACCGAGAAGATCACACACACTTGCTGTGGGCAGCAACCCCATAGGCATGGGAGGTGGAGGTATAAGACATATCGGACCTCTGTTATTCCTTTTGTGTCACTCATTCTTGTCTTTTCCCTCTTGGGATACCGACATGACTGTGTTACAGGTGTTACCAAAGGCGACATATGGAAAATTTTATTGCACACACCTGTGTCAACAATCACTATTATAACCTATTCGAATTAGGAAATTGTATGCACAAAAAAGAAAAAATTACTGTATAGCAGAAAACTTAGGAATAAGTGATAACAGTTTGGGAGATAGATGTCCAAAAGAGAAAAAATGGATTTATTTCACACATATTAAACTTGAACAACAATTAAAAAAATGAAAAAGATGTCTCAAGACTTGAGAAAAACCTGTTTGTGGACTTTGGAAAAAGAATAGATAGGAAACTTAACATAACCAACTGTTAGGTCTGTGAAGGGCCTATGGTGACAGAAAAGTGGCCATGGAAGGCAATAGTTTAAGTCCAGTTAAACTCCTTAAATAGAATGGACAAAAATACGGCAAGAAAAAAACAGGAGGATGAATTCAAATGCAACAGTGATAGGAAAAAAATGTATCTGACGTACTGGGAACAATTTCCGTAACAAAGTAGGAACACCAAAAATGGGGAGATCAGGAATGACCCCCTGAATGCATAATTGAAACATATGGGCCAGCCACCTGGGCACGAGATGGGACTTGAAGATATCGAACCCAAATTTACAGTCTGAACCGCATTATCAGACTCCAAACAGTTCTAGAGATAACAACTTACAAATCAACATAGCCAAACAAGAGCTGCAGTGTATCAGAATAAATTGACTTTAGACTATCTATTGGCTGAAGAAGGAGGTGTTTGTGGAAAATGTAATACATTAGATTGTTGTTTGAAAATAGATGACTATGGGGATGCCATCCTGGATATAGCCAAAAATATCAGAAAAATAGCCCATGTGCCAATCCAAAATTGGGTATCTGCACTAAAGCTTAGCTGGTGGGATAATATATTGGAAATAGAATGGTGGAAGAAGCTAGGTTTCTTCCTTTTGTGTGCCACAGCTGGATTGGTATTTCTTCCTTGCTTAGTCCCCTGTTTTATTAGATTAATAACTACCGTGGTCCAAAGCATGCAATTAATAACAATGTCTATGGAACCAAAACTAGCTACATCCAGAACAGCACAGGTCATGGTGTTAACAAAACAGCAAAAAGAGACCCCTTTAAAGAGACAAGATTGGTTTGTGAAGGAAAAATAAACGAGCGAATAATGGAGGCTAGAAAACAAGGAATACTGATTCAAACCAAATAAAATAAAGCTTTTTAATTTTTTAGAATAGAACAGGACGGAAACCATAATTGACAGAACACTATTAATTGGTCTAAGTATTTTGTTAATATTAATCATAATGTTATAGCTGTAAGTTTAGCGAATGTTTAAAAGACTAACCATCATAGAGTGCTTTATACCACTTTAAAAGTAAGTAAGGTAACTAACATAAAATAGAAAAAACTTATGAAGCTAACGATTTTTGTAAAATAGCAAAGAACTGAGGGATTAATTGCCTTGCTGATCGCTGTAAAAGTGTTTGAAGAAAAGCAGATGCTTCTTTGATCTGCCATCTGAAACAGCTAACAACCCTTATCTGGGAGAACGGTCATAAAAGTCATAATTCACAAGCATTCTGCACCTCTCGGCAAAACACGGAGAAAGGAACTATTGAAAATTAACAAAGAATAACACATACTGAGGAAACACAAAGTAACATCTCTCACAAAATTATCAGTAAAAACACAACTAATGAGGAAGAGCAGATGTTCACCAAGGACAAGAACTGACCAAAACCGGCTCAAAACTATAAACTTGCCAAATCACCACATTCCAGACGAGAGTTGAAAAGTACATCGCGAGGACATACAGGCTTCCTCCCAGAGACCACCGCCCACATCTCGAAGACCCCGGCCCACAGTTACCAGGAGGATCTGTGCAAGTGCAAAGGACTGATAAGCTGACTGTAATACGAAGCGAGGCTAATTATAATACAAAGCGGGGGTAGGCGGGGTTAGGTAATGAATATGTATAGGCATCAATTAAATATGTAATGTTTTACCGTATAACTGTGAAATAATTTACCACTTCGGGCATGCATGCTTGTGGTGGAGATCCACCGTGCATCTGCACGCAATAAACATACCTACTTTATAACTTTCAAGTTATAGAATCCATTTCTGTATGTCAAGACATTTTAGCCCGTATTTAGTTTTT
>NW_008613010.1:0-5025 GCF_000691845.1 Merops nubicus | reverse complement strand
CTATGATTCTATACTAGCAACAGTAATTAAATACTACCAAATTCAGCATAGGAAACTTTGGCTTCACCTACGAATTGGAAAATCGGCAGCTTAATGCAAACTTTTCCTGTTTAGAGCCATTACCACTCATCCTATTACTAGAAGCCCTTGCAAAAAGTCTCTACCCAGCTTTCTTGGAGGCTCCCTTCAGACACTGGAAGGCCACAATAAAGGTCTCCCCAGAGCATTCTTTTCCTCATGTTGAGCTTTTTGTTAACTAGGACCCCCAAGTGTTTCTCCTCAGGATTCCACTCAATCCATACTCCCCCCAGCCTGTATTTGTGCTTGGGATTGCCCTGAGCCAGGTGCAGGACCTTGCACTTAATCTTGTTGAACTTCATGAGGTTGGCCTGGGCCCACCTCTCCAGCCTGTCCAGGTCCCTCTGGATGGCCTCCCTTCCCTCCAGTGTGTTGACTGCACCATGCAGCTTGGTGTCGTCTGCAGACTTGGGGAGGGTGCACTTGATCCCACTGACCATGTCATCAGCAAAGATATTAAACATCAGTGGTCCCACTGTCAATCCAATCCCTGAGGAGCACCACTTGTCACTGGTCTCCACCTGAACATCAAACTGTTGACTACAACTCTTTCAGTGTGACCATCCAGCAAATTCAAGTGGTCCATCTGTCAGCTCCACATCTCTCCAATTTAGAGACCAGGATGTCACCTGGGACAGTGTTGAATGTTTTGCACAAGTTTAGGTAAATGTTGTCAGTTTTCTTCCCTTATCCACTGATGCTGTAACCCTATTGTAAAAGGCCACCAAATTCATCAGGCATTATTTGCTGTTGGAGGGACTCTGAAATGGTCTGGCTTTAAAAAGCCCAACAATATTTATTACAACACCTTTGCAGAACAAGAGTTATAAGACAATACCAAACAAAGAGTAATGATGATTCACAGAACACTGCCTCCAAATAATTTGAATTCATGCCTAGGCCTCTGTTAAAGATGTCTTCACAGTTAACTTCACCACTAATTCACAAAACAAACCTTAGGCAAGTACAGACACCCATCTCAAAAACCTTCCATGTAAGAGAGTATCTTTGAGATCTTGCACTTCTGAGAAAGAGAATGGATTGTATCTTTATTGGGGCTGGATAATCACCTTAGCATTCAGAAGCCTAGCTAATCTTGCTGCAGAGTAGAGGACTTGGCTTGTTTAGTTCATATTTGAGACAATCATGTGGGATTCAGATCTTTTTATGGAACACAGAGCACAGCCCACAACTTGCAGGCAAGAGTGTTTGTCAGCTTCTGGTTTTGATTAAACCCTGAACGATGCAAACACTTTTTCCATCCTTGCTCTTTCAGTATTCTCACATACCACTTTAAGGCAAGTTAAAGTAGACCAAGCAAGATGCTGCTTTCTAAATGTAGGCTCGTGTTTGAAATTTGCACTGTACCTTAATTCAAGCTAATTTTTGAGTCATGTTTGCATCTGTTAGCTTCTGAGTGTCTGTCAAGATATAGACATGTGAATCCAATGCTTTGCAACTGGATTATCATTACTGCACAGCTGAAAGAAAAATCTTAGGGTAAGACCACGTGCAGCTTCTTATAAAATGAAACCTCCACAAAATCTTTTCTATTGTTGAACAACTGCCACAGAATACATCTGTGCACCAATGGTGCTACAGATTTCTGCAAAGAGATGTATTTCACCAACAGGAGATGAAGTCCATTAAATGAACACAAAGAGAAGCTAAGAACAGGACACCTACTTCCTTAAGGAGATTAATAATGACTAGAATCTATCTGATAATCTGTAAGAACTTGTATTCCTATTCAGTAATGTTCTCTGATGAGATATGTGTGTGCATGTGAATATCTCTATGTAATACTTATGTTTTCTCTCCTTCAGAAAGTGTTAAAGTCAAATGTTTTGCCATTAGAAAATGACACAAGGCTTCAGAATTTAAATACATTCAATCTATAGAATCATTAAGGTTGGAAAAGACCTGCAAGATCATCAAGTCCAACCATCAACCCAACACTACCATGACCACTAAACCATGTCCTGAAGTACCATGTCCACACATTTTATGAACACCTCCAGGGATGGTGACTCTGACACCTCCCTGGGCAGCCTGTTCCAATGCTTCACCACTCTTTCAGGAAAGAAATTCTGCCTAACACCCAATCTAAACCTCCCCTGAACCCCATTTCCTTTCGTCCCATGGGTAGCTACTTGGGAGAAGAATTTATAAACTGAACAGCTTGTTTATGAGAATGTGCTGCTTCATTACACCATATATTACCTTTATAAACATCCTAGTAAAAAGTAAGCTCAGCATCAGGGGGAAAGAAAGAACCAGCAAACTACAAGGGGCAATATTCTGCCTGTGGTCAATGCCACAGCTTCATTTAGCTCCTGTACCACAAACAAGACAGATCCTCCCTTTAAAGAGTCTTACATAAAGAATGTTACTAAGCAAAAGTGACTCCATTAAGCTTACCATGCTGGGTGAGGTACTCGACTATATTCCACACAACTATTGGGATGCCATTCTTGCTCAGTCCCTGCTGCTGGAGCTCTAGAAGACTCACACCAAACACTTTTGAACAGGTCGTGTCCCTCTGCTTGTTCAGTGGAAGCGCAGCTATCTTTTTCATGTCCTCTTTCAATCTCACAGCTGATTTGCTTTGCTTAAAGAAGCAGAGGGAAAAAAGTGCATTAGTCACGTTTGCTGCAGAAGGTTGCCTAGTCACAACCTAAGCACATCCATCAAAACTGGCTCCTGTGCTCCAGAATAAGATTTTGGTCTCACTTCCTTTTAATCCTCAGGAAAATCTCTGTGAGGTAGGAGAGGGGGAAAAAAAATAGTAACAAGTCTGTAGTTACAATAAGGGAGAAAGACACACTTTTCTATGCAAGCTTGTACTGAGTAGCAAGTAAGTGGGAAGCACAGGAGACTGTTGCTGTAACTCAGGCAGGTTCACACCAATTACAAAAGCAACAGGACAAACATGAACACAAAAAATCCCAAACCACCACCACCAGTTCAGATTGCCTCCAGGATGCCTTTCAGAGTCTCCAACTGGAGTACTAGAGAGTACTCTGGGGAACACAACCTTCTTTCAGATGCTGTTCCCTAGGGATTCATTTTGGACACCATCAGGTGATATGGATCCTTATGAAAGCTTTCACGTTATGCTTATTATCTGCCAAGTCTGAAATTTAATTACTGATGTTTCAAGTTTAGAAAGGGACTATGTAATCTAATCATACCTAATAAGAGGTGTAGAAGAATCACTCCACAATAAAACCTTAATTGCTTACATCCCACAGGTTCTTCTGGAGGCAAAACATTCTCGCAAGTTTTGGGTTGCAGTGACAGAGAAAACGTGAGCACATATCCAACAAACCCCAAGGGAATAATGTTCTATTGTGTTAATTTATAGGATCAATAATAAGCAGAACTGTAAACCAGCATATAGGGTTGCACGTTTGGAAAGACAGCACAAGTATAACTTAGCAAGCTTCACTCAAAAAGAAAAAAAACAAACAAAAAAGCACCTAAATTTTTCTACGGACGAGTTTCGAGTTTCCTCATGCTTCTAACATCACACTGCAGGAGCTAGAGGCAACTGCTACCATGGAGTTTAATCTAAGTCCACTACTAGTGTGATGCTTAAAAATGAACTTATTCCTACTGTGTTTTATTAACAAACAGGTAGCAGAAACTTTAAACATAGAGCATATTGTACAGTAACAAATAGAAATCCTCAGACTTTTGCCTAGGTCTTGGTGTTTGACAGTCTTATGACAGATTTGAGCAAAGTGTACACCTTTTATTTGAAACAAATCCTTGAAATCCCTTCATTTGTGAGACTATATTTTTACTGCAGTCTGTAAGCAACATAAACATCTGTTGCTATTACATATGACTCTCCTTTTTTCAGATGCTAAATGATCCAGCAGTTCACTCGCTTTCCTGTGTTTTTCCCATTAAATACAGCTCTGTTTGGACCATATGTGTGTTCTATAGTCCTAGGTCGTATGCAACACTTACCCAATCTTTATGAAATACTTTACTTGTATAAATATAATAAGTTTTTAATAAAACGGGTTTATTATTTGTGAAACAGAAGTGCAATGTATAAATAAGCATTACTGTGACCACCTTATAAATATTTATGGTAAATACCACATGCAACAATGTTTGACCTAAAATTTGACTGACTTATGAAAACAACACATCTCTTGTAAAAACAAAAAAGATGTTCCCCTTCAGAATTAAATGAATAATATATGATTTTCACTCCAGGCAGGCACATGCCAAAGCAACAATCATGTAGCCTGGGTTAAATTCAGAAGACAGCAAAAATTCTTTGAGCAGTTTCTGAGCAGCTGTTACCCTTGGAGAGCTTTTCCAATTAAGGCCTCAAATTAGCCCCACAGTCTTGCTCAGTTACAGGTTTCCAGCCTGTTTCCGTTTCAGCATTTTAAAACCTGAGTCATGGAGCTGGATTTACTTGGGGAAACTCAAGATTTAAGCCTGCAAGAGAAACAAGAGACATTTCCCAGGTCCACAAAAACCGCAGAGGAAATTTTTGAGCTTGTTTCAGGACCTGGAAAGGATGCGCTAACTAGGAACAAAAAATTACACATATTTATCCAAAACGTCCAGCTCATCAAAATAAAAATTAAATCTCCCCTTCAAAAACAGCTCCGAAACAAAGAGTTCAATTGCGTATGATCTTATAGATAGAAGACTTGATTTTACACAGTGAAAACTTGTCCAAATATTCATGCAAGTTACTAATCACCAAGATTAGAAAAAGCAACTTAATCATCCCTGCGGGATCCCGCCGCCGAGACAACTTGACTGGAGTTGAGAAAAGATATTTATATGCCACAGGGACACCCTTTTCCAGCTCATCCAACAACCTCCACACACGGAACGATGCAGCAACTCGCTGGCTTAAAAAATGGAGGGGAAGAAAAAAGAGGGAAAAAAGGCAGACTGGAATCGCCTTTG
>NW_008613009.1:51794-102333 GCF_000691845.1 Merops nubicus | reverse complement strand
CATGAGGTTCAACAAGGTCAAGTGCAAAGTATGTGCCTATCTCTTATAATGACAAAGACTTTTTAAAAATGGGGCAGTGCAACAAAACTGTGGAAGGAGTTGAGATGCAGCGACTTTGTATATGCCTAGCTGATAGTAAATGTAATGCAGTATAGCTAAACACAAAGCTTTCTTACAATGTTGTTTATGATCTGATTAAAAACCAAAACTAAACAACCCAGATGTTGCTAAAGCTGATAGATGTAAACTGTACATTAAACACTCCATAATTCACACAGTTAACTTCTATGACATTATGAAGTGATGCATCTTTTTGTCTTAATAATTTCTACTTTTTTTTTTTTTTAAGATGTGGTAAAATCATTGTGACTATAGAGTCAAAGTCAGGTACAGATTTAGGAAATGGAGGCTCTTTTGTTAGAAGGAAGATGCAAGAGACAGCTCCTTCATGTATATTTTAGACTCTTCTAATCTGGTCTTAACCATGATATTCTTGCCTTTCATTAAGGTTTATTACCTTAGGACTTATTAATGTGCCTGCTCAGCTTCCAGAATCAAAACTGTTTGAAGGCAGCCACTTCAGAGTGCAGTCATGTGAGCTACTGCTCATGTGAATATACCTGAATGGACCTATTTACTGATCAACTGCCTAGTAAAATAAATTACACCTAACTGACCTGCTGTTTAATACAACTTTACACCTAGGTAACGGTAGTGTTGCCTGAAAGAAAGTCATCTGATAATGATAACCTCTAGAAATGACATCTGAACTGTTCTACTCTGTTTTTCTGCTGTGCATGCCTAGCACAGAGGCTAGAAGAAGAAGCTGTGCCTCACACTGCATCACAATACATGAAAAAAGATGCTTCCATATTTCATCTGGAAAATGCTGGGAAATGAACGATGGTCTGCACTGGACAGTGAACTTTATGTACCAGCAATTGTGTTGACGCCAGAGTATAAAGGCATGTGTTGCAGAGGCAGCCACTGAGGTGCACAAGGTCCAGTGGATTCTGTAGACATGCTCTGAGTTTGTTCTGTGCATGTGAAATCTATCTGATGCATTCACAAATTTCCATTTGCCGCAGAAGTATATAAGGAAATCCCAGAAACATAAATGCACTGAACAATGGCAATACAGGATTTAAGTCCTCTTGCTCTTTCGGTATATCTATTTCAGCCAGTCTCATTGTCAGCATGACTGTGTGTTTAGACAAATGTGACTGCTGGCATTAAAAACTATATCAATCAGTTAAGAGGTTGGATAAGGGATTTTGTTTCACTGTGTAAGAAAAAAGGCATAGAGGAGGTGTTGGGAGTGTGTACCTTAAATAAAAAAAAACCCAAAAAAAAACCCTGTCTGAAGAAATGAGAAAAGCTTACTTGCCTATCCACTCTGTTCCATCTCCTGAGAATATTTTTTGTTTGTGTGTGGCTTCCTTGTGGGAAACAGCACACAAAGAATTCCTGATGCTCTGCAGGTACAGAGGTTGTAATCATGGGCTTGTTTTCTGTTGGCTGACAGAGTTGGTGCACTCTTCAGCCTTCAGGTATGGTAGAAAAGGATTGAAAAAAAGTGTCCCAAAATAAACAATGTTAATACACTAATTGTCTACCTACATTATATAGCACCCTTCAGCTGAAAGCCTTAAAACAGACAGACAGTGTCATCCTGAATCTCAACAGCAGGCACAGGAAAATTAAGAGACATCCTTAGGATTCAAGGCCAAAATCAGATTGTGTATGTAAATTACTTCTAGGGTCAAAATAAAATGCAACCCAATACTGTGCTATATTAACTTCCTTCTATCTCTATGTGGAGGTCTCATACACTACTTTTAATGCATACAACATTATATCCTATAGATATTAAAAGTATCCATATCTAAACCACATACAGTAGCATTATTCAGTTGATGTTGCGTTTTTTTTGCAGAATGGAATCAAGTCTCATCGGCATGAAAGGCACATAACAAGCTGTCTGTCTTTGATGTGCCCCATAGATGTGGCATGCTTTAGTTGACAACCCAAAATCTGAAATGCCTTTCCTTTCAGTCAGACATAGTGTTACAAGTAGAAACTGCTACGGGATCTTCTTACATTTTCAAGCATTTTGCATTTTGTTATATTCGCATACTACTTGATGTTTTAGAAGTGCAATAAATAAAGAATACAATTAATTCAGATTACACTACTTGATCTGAATTATATACAGACTATTTAGTACATGAAGCTTATTAGCTAGAATTTATATCTTAGAAATTACATAATGAGTGCAATTGCAATCATTGTCTGTGCATATATAGTATTCAAGGAATGTCATGAATCCACTTCATGTCAGTGTATGCTGTATATTGATTGGATCTGTTAACTTCAATGGGGTATCCTCAGTATAACTCACATCAGAACCTGGCACTATATTTTGATCTCTCAGACAGCTAAATGATATCTAAAATTATATATAAGCAAACATCTTTTTATTGACTATGCATTGAAGAACACTTGTGTGTATATTTTAATTCAAAGATGCTAGACCATGTCAAGTGCATGATATGTTCTTCAGCTATATTAGTTTTTGGCAGGGGCTTGGAAATAGCAAACCATAAAATATGACTATGCCACTCTAAAAAAGTCTGCAGTATGCCTACATTTTGAATGCAGTATGCAGTTCTGATCTCTTCCTGACTCAGACAGATCCAGTGGAACTAGGAAAGCTACAGAGAAAGGGAACAAGGTGACAGCAGATATGGGACTGCTTCCATAAGGTAAGTCCCTCCAGTATGGGTAAGAAGTGACCAAGGGATAAAGGTCTGTAAAAGTGCCATGATGAAAATGAACCAGAAATGATTGTTTGTTATTCCTTGTAATAAAAGATCTAAGGGCATTACATGAAATTATTATGCTGTATATTCAAAACAAACAATAGGAGGCA
Source organism: Merops nubicus (assembly GCF_000691845.1). Lineage (NCBI taxonomy): Eukaryota > Metazoa > Chordata > Aves > Coraciiformes > Meropidae > Merops > Merops nubicus. The sequence continues at coordinate 99,401 of NW_008613009.1, read as the reverse complement.
TTTTTTTCTTACAGGGCATAGTTAAACTGTGGAAATCATTGCCACAGGAGGTTATAAATGACAGAGGATTATGTGACCTGAAAGAGGGATTAGATAAACTCACAGACAAAAAATTCTTTTAAGGCTACAGTACACACAAATAAAAAAACTGACAGTACATCACAAACCTGCTGGAATTTGGAAGGCATACCAGGGGAACATCTACTAAATAAGTGCCTTGCTCTTAAGCATTCTTCCAGGCTTTTCTTAACAGACACTGTGGCAGGCAGGATGCTGGGGCTGAAGTAATATTTTGCCTGTTCAGCCCAGCTTATACTTTAACGGTTATTCGTAGTTTAAAGGTCTGCTTTCAAATTAATCACATTTCAGTTTGCTGATTGCTCCACATTTCATACGTGCCGCTGAGGCGAGCAGCTCCAGTGCTGGCAGGATCTGCAGTGGAGCACTCCAGTGAGGTGCATAGAGGGGTTTACCCAAACGAGGGGAACGGCAAAGGGAGCCAAGAGAACCACCAGGAAGCTGTGACTCCTACAGCAGCAGAAGGGACCTGGGCAGGGCCAGGAGAAACATCAGCCAAGCCCACTCTCACACATAAAGGAAGCCCTTAGGGAGCGCAAGCAACCTGGTTGTGGCACAGCAGTTAGTTTGCACTGAAATTTCTGCAGCAGTTCACAAGGCAGTTCATGTGGCAGCATGTGCAGAAAGGGGGCTGAAGTCCTACCAGCTCAAACAGGGAGCAATGGTATCCACCTGGCAGAAAGCTGTGGCCTCTTTAAGCTCTGCAACCCAGGTAGAGGAACTCCTCTCCTTAGTGGCAGAGCTCTGGGAGGAGGTGAGTGGGTTGAGCAGTACCAGGGAATGCAAGAGAGGGACAGACTACCTTCCCTGAGACAGGTCCAACAGGCAGACAGGAGACAATATGGAGAACTCACTACCCTCTCTTCATCTGGCTGAACACAGTGACTTAAGAGGTAGGGGGCAATGGGAACGAGTTCCTGCCCAGTGCAGCAGGGACATCTACTCCCCTTCCTGGGTCCCCTTGGATAATAGGTATGAGTTTCTGCAAGTGGAGCCAAATAATAATGGGGACAGTGGTTCATCTACCATGCAGGTGTTGCCAAGATTAAGCCAGCCTACACCATGCATCAAAACTGCTTCCATAAGTAAAAACAGATGGGTCATTGTCATAGAAGCCCCCCTTCTAAAGGGAGCAGAAGGCTCAGTATGCAGACCAGGCACACTTAGGGAAATCTGATGCCTCCCTGAGGCCAGGTTAAAGATGTGAAGACAAAGCTTCCTACCTTAAAATTTTATCCATTATTGATTTTTCAGATAGGCAGCAATGAAGTTTCAAGAAGTCAAGGGGCAATCAAGAGAGTCCTTGGGCCCTGGGATGACTAGCTAAAGGATGAGGAGCAGAAGCAGTGCTCTCCTCTACCTGCCAAGTTGCAGGGAATGATGAGAAAAGAAACAGGAAGAGCCAGCAGATAAATACCTGGCTCCAAGCCTGGCGTCACAGAATCTGCCCAGCGGAAAAGTACCTGGGTATGTTGTTTGACATCTGGCTGAATATGAGCCAGCAGTGTGCTCAGGTCACCAAGGAGATCAACAGCAGCCTGGCTTATATCAAAAATAGTGTGGCCAGCAGGACAAGGGAATAGATTGTCTCCCCCTGTACTTGGCACTAGTGAGGCTGCAGCTCAAATACCGTGTTCATTTTTGGGCCCTTCACTACAAGAAGGACATTGATGTGCCAGAGTGTGTCCAAAGAAGGACAACAAAGCTGGCGAAGGGTCTAGAACACAAGTTTTATGAGGAGCTGTTGAGGGAAATGGGGCTTTTCAGTGTGAAGAAAAGGAGGCTTAGACCTTATTGCTCTCTCCAACTACCTGAAAGGAGGTTGTAGCGAGATGTGTGTTGGTCTCTTCTGGTTAACAACTGGTGGAGTCACCGTCCCTAGAGGTATTGAAAGGACGTGTAGACATGACGCTTAAAGACATGGTTCAAGTGGTGGACTTGGCAGTGCTAGGTTAATGGTTGGACTCAATGATCTTAAAGGTTTTTTCCAATCTAAATGATTTTACGATTCTATTTGTGTACTAAATTCACAACATAGTGCTGAGACAGCAGTATCTTAGCTGAGCCTCAATACAATGTTGAGGTACTATGATACCCTACATTTACAAATTCAATTTCTTGGCATTACAGAAGTGGACATTGTACAGAATTAAATCTTTATTGCTTTGCATTAATATTATAACTCATATGAGAGAGAATTTATTTCCTTAATTTTGTAACATAGTATTAGGATTTTACAAGTTTACTCACATCCTCAAATATTTCACAGTATTCTATCAAGATAAATAAAATACGTGTATGTGTATATAGTAGGCATAGATAGTGATACTTGTGCATTAGTGATACTTGTTACTGTATCTCATCTGATTTTGATACATATAATGAGGTCGAATTTTAGATTTACCCTAAAAATGGCTTCACATGGCTTCATTCTTTTTTTTCTTTCTGTGCATAGTCTTAACTGTTATGCACTTACAAAAAGATTTGCTTCTTTTCCTCACAGCATTGCCTTTTTCTGTATAAAATTATAACTCCTGACCCTTAGAATGGTCAAGTTTTAATCCCAAATCAGTAACATCTATTCCGTATTTAAAAATGTCACTGCTTTTAAGTCCACTACCTAGTAGTCCTGCAGGGCGAGAGGCAATAACTTGTAAAGGGAAAAATTCTCAGCTTTCCAATTGGACACACGGACCTTGTTTCCAACCCTGCCAGGCTGTCAACTATCAAACTTTGAAGTCATGACATTTCAAAGAAAATGTACTGAGGAGTTATTTTATGGGAACAAAAAAATAATTTTAGCTTACTTTCTAAAGTTTTTATTGCTCTTTTTTGCTCTGTGCTTTCAATGAGTAAGGTTATCTAGTTTTAAAGGTGAATGTGTATGAAAACAGTACTAGTAAATTCTTTAAGGAGTCTGTTGTAAAGGTTACACGATATAAATTCATGCAAAGATGTTTACACTTGTGGAAAAATGGAGGAATTAAACACTCAAGGTCAGAAATACAGAAACAATCGTCTTAGCTGCAACTTTTCTCATGGTTGTGTTTTAATGGCTAGTGTCTTTTTATGTTTCAGGCCATCTCACATTAAAATTAATTGAAGTGACTGCAGCATTAGTTGAATTAAGACATCTTTCATTTTCAATTATATGTTAATTAATTCTAGTATGTAGTACAATGCAAACTGGAATTATTTACAGATTCCTATAAAAGAGTAATAACAATACTAGTACAAGCAATTTAATTCTTGATGAGTTATTCAAAAAAATAAGCTGGCTTTGGAAAAATATTAGTTCATTTGCTTTATAACTGCAAATATTTTACTGCTTCAAAGTTCTAGATTTTACAAATTTCTAATTCTGAACTCATTTAATTTTTTAAAAAATAAAAACAATTATTAGATTTTACACAGAATTGATTCCACTTCTGCTGAACTAATTTCCTTCAAAGGTTAGTTTGTTTTCTTAACTTTGGCAATTTTAACTCTGGGATAACTTTCTCTCTGTGGCAAAATTATTATAAAATTCAGAGTTTAGTTTCGGAAATGAAATTCAGAAATTCTATAATCCATAGTTCTCTAAAACCATGGCTCAGCATAATATTTAAATATGTCTATAACTTTATATGCCAATGATTTCAGCAGATTTACCCATAGGAAGTAGTCACTCAACTTTCTTGTGAAATCACAGCCATTTCCATCTCAGAATCACAAAATAACAACAATTTAAGATTCCAGATAGGTCTCTGAAGTAAGTAGGGGTAACTGGTCACATATTCCAGATGGCGAAATTCTGTGCTTCTGTACTTGATAATCAGAGCAGATCCTTCTGTCTTTTAAATCACAACAATCCTTAAAAAATGCAAGGACTACGCATATCACATTGTAACTTAGTCAATGGAAGATCTTTCTTCTTGAATTAATTACTTATTTAAATAATTTATGATTACAGTGTCAGTATAATTTGTATTAATAATATAAATTATTATTCATGAACTAATACTACATTAAATACAAACCTGTAAAGAGACTTATGTTAAATTCTTTTTTCAGCAGTTGGCAGAATTAAGAATCAATTCAAACTCAAATGCAAATCATAACCATAGAAATATACTTCTCTATCAATATATGTTTTAGAGGTCCCTCTGTACATATAATTCCTTTCCCTTATCATCCATTTCCTTCCAATTTCTACAAGAAAAATGGCTGGTAATAGATCTTGTCATTTCCATGATCTAGAACTATTTGGCTTGATGTTTCTCAAATACTATGGTTCCTTAGAGAAATCACTTGAAGTCCAGAATATCTATACAAGGTCAAGAGTATGACTTGTGCTGAATCCTCAGGAAAAGATTCCTCTTTATTTATTTGTTCACAACATCAATAGGTAATTAAATATTTGCTAGTAGTTGCAAAAAAAATTTTTCTTTATTAAGCAAAGTTCATGCTCACTCTGTCCTACTTAATTGTCAGTCATTGCTGTTCAATGTCATTGGGAAAGGTACGTTTATTGGGAGAAATCCCAGTACAAGTCATGGCAAAAGTCAGCAGACTGCAAAAGACACAATGCTGCAGCACTTTCTACCTGGATGCTGTAGTTCTTCCATGAGTGAAACCATGTGAAACTCATGAAACGTTTCACTACCCACACGAAACTGTTCATCTGGACACAGTTCCATGGAAGTAGCTACTAGAAAAATGAATATTTACATCTGAGACAAAAATATTGATGCAGTTGCCCCTGTGCTATGCATCTTGTAAGAGTGAGAAGTATGGCATGACAGGGAGGACCTTCTGACAGGGCATTGCTAGGGATACAAGGATGGGGATTCAGCTCAAGAAGGACCATGGCCAGGATACTGTAGCATCCAAGTGAAGAAATGCTGCAGTACTTGAGCTGGGTGTCAGGAAAAATGGAAGCTTACTGCATAATGCCACTGTGTATATTCTGTCCAACAAATTCTTTTATGTCTGTACAAGGCAGATGGCACTTTAATTAAAGGTTCTGTAAACTTTCCCAAAACATCTTTGTGATTTCTGTGCTCATCATGTTTATGTACCTCCTGTTGCAAATTAACAGGTTTTCAAATATTTTACCCTTATTTCACAATGATGCATGGGAGCTTCTGCTCCACAAATGAAGGATAAATTCAGCACCACCTGCGTGACATTAATATATATTTTTGTCAAGCCTAGAGTGACTATAGTATGCATAAAGTGTGATGGCAAAACTGAGGAATGGGATAAGAACACGAGGGAAAATTTGTCTTGGACATGAAGAATAAATATTTAAAGGTTTATGACAAACAGAGTTAATACTAACTTTTGCTTGTAATTGCATTAGAAGCTTATGTTGCAGAAAGACATACTGATTCATCTAGTACACTAGGAAATATTTTTAAGAGAGCTGTGGATGCCCCTGACTTTAGTATATTCAACACTGTATGGAATACCTTAGCATACTGACTTTTTAGATGTTTTTTTTTCCTTTTAAAACAGTTTTCAAAAGTATCAGCCCTGCTGGAAAAACTAAAGAAGTGTTCAAACACAGAGAAAACCATGCAGCAAAGTTCCTTCTCCACAAGGTAAAATAACTTTTAGAATGAGTTGAAGAGATATGTGCACTTTTCTGTCTGGAGCAAATATATTTTTGGGAAAATTTCTTCCAGCAGAAAAACAAATATTAAAGATGAATTTTTAAAGTTGATTAGAAAAAATAACAAAACTATGTGAATAGGAATTTACCTGAAATTGTGAAAAACAGGTGTGTTTGTAAGCACAACACTTTCCTCAAAATCAGTTTTCAAAACACTTAATTTCTGATTTAAAGATATATTGATGTAGACTTTTAATCAACATTGTAAAAATTACTTTAGAAAGAAATGTAAGAACAGTTGCAAGATTAGACTTCATCAGTGTCTCAAAAAATAGTCTGCCATTAAATCTTGTTTTTTCCTTTTGAAATGAAGTTGTTTATATAGCATTTTTGTTCTTTAAGCTTATAAAGGAAACCTTGATATATAGAAGACACATCACTGTTGATACAGATGACATTCTGAGCACTCACACAGTTGCGTATGCAGGGTCATACGTGTAGGTAGTCCCATCTTTGCAAATGTCAGTCATTGAAGGATCTGTTTCTAATGACACCATGTGTATAAAACTATGGTTTTGACAGCCAAAATGCAAATGGCGCTAACAACCTGGTTGCAGGTTGATGCTCCTGTGGATAGCATCATAGAATTTATATAAAAATTTATCTGATCATTTGCTAAAGTACACAGCACACAAGTCTGCTTTTTCATCTCTACTTGTGTTTACAGACTTCCCATGTTATTGTTGCCAGAAATTACAAAAGGTCACATCAAATTTTTGAGAAGGTGTTTCTGGATATGTTGCCTGTGTCCATGAGGCAACATATCAAACACTGCCATAAATGCATGTACTGTAAGCACTGCTTTACATGAGAAATAAATCATCACGCTAATGAAGGGTAGAAGCCTCCAGCTATCTTATGACTCCTACATTTTATCTTTTACTAGTTTTGGGTCCTTTCATGAATGTGCAATGTGCTTTATATGCTGGAGGAGTAGAATCATTGTTTTAACTGTTCCTTTTTCTGTTGGGTAAATGAAAGGAGGTTGTTGTATAAAACAAGACACAGTATATGAAATTACCAACGCTTTCTTTTGGAAAAGCAAATTCCTCACTATGTCCCAAAGGGATTATGTGAAAAGCTCATGTGAACAGAATTAGTATTTTTATGACTCCAACTATGAAGTTACAGCTACATACGGTATTTCATTTTGTATTCACTATCAGCCACAATTACATCTCTTCACAGCTAATCTTTCATCTCTTCAGCTCATCTTTGGAATCTCATTAGATTAATAGGTCACTAAAACATTGCTTGATCATATTTCTCAACCACCTTCCCCAGTTTATGAGTCAACCCTGCAACACATTAAAGTTCATTTTTGCACTCATTTCCTCTACTACATTTTAAATGTTTAATACTAAGAAACAATCTACTCCTTCCCACCTTCTTTTCTGTGTCACAAGGTATCAGGTATTTTAATTCAAGACTAATATAAAAAATAGCAAACTAAACAGGTTTCAAACTCACCTGACTGAGAGATGTACAAAATCAAGCATCCAGCACTTCAGACAGTTGGAGGATATGCAAAAGAAATTAACTCTTGAAGGTCAACCAAGGGCAGCCTGAACTGGGTTACTGGGATCTTATGATGCCAAAGCAAACCTAGCTAAATACCTGGCATTTGTTGACAAGCTCTGTGATCTGATATATAGACTTAGTATCTTCTATTCTGCTTATTGTCCTAAGAAATATGAGACATTAAATATTCTTCCTGTGCAAGTCAAATGAACACATAAAAGTATCATAGAATCACAGAATGTACTAGGTTGGAAGTGACCTCTAAAGGCCGCCTAGTCCAACCCCCTTACAATAAGCAGGGACATCTCTAATTAGGTCAGGTTGCCCAGGGCCCTATCAAGCCTGAACATGAATGTCTCCAGGGATGGGGCCTCTATCACCTCTCTGGGTAATCTGTCCCAGTGATCAGCCACCCTGATATTAAAGAACTTTTTCCTAATGTCTAACCTAAATCTACTCTTTTCTAGCTTAAAACCATTACTGCTTGTCCTGTCGCTACAAACTCTCAAGAACAGATTTTCCCCAGTCTTCTTTCCAATACCTGAAACGTATTGGAAGGTTGAGATAACGTCCCCCAAAGGCCTTCTCTTCTCCAGACTGAACAACCCCAACTCTCTCAGACTGTCTTCATGAGAGAGGTGCTCCAGCCCTTTAATCTATTTTGTGTCTCTCCTCTCAACATGCTCCAACATGTCCACGTCCTTCTTGTGTTGGGGGCTCCAGAGGTGGATGCAGCACTCCAGGTGAGGTCTCACCAGGGCAGGGCAGAGCAACAGAATCACCTTTCCCGGTCTGCTGGCCACACTTCTTTTGATGCAGCCCAGGCTTTGATTGGCCTCTGGGCTGCTGCCACTGTGCATTGGTGGCTCATGTCCAGCTTTTCATCTACTAGTGCCCCCAAGTCTTTTTCCACAGGGCTGCTCTCTAGCAGGTCCTCTCCCAGACTATATTGATAATGCTGGTTGCCCCTGCCCACATGCAGGAACCTGCACTACTAGGGGCAATGGTCACAAGCTGGTGAACAAGAGGTTCAGCCTGAAGATAAGGAAGAACTTCTTTACAATGAGAGTAAAAAAGTATTGGAATGGGCTGCCCAGGGGGTGGTGGAGTCGCCATCTCTGGAGACTTTCAAGGCCCACCTGGATGATGTTCCTGGGTGATGCCGTCTACGTGATCCCGCTCTGGCAGGGGGGTTGGACTAGATGATCTTTTGAGATCCCTTCCAACCTCTAACATTCTGTGATTCTGTGATTTTGTGAAGGTTCACCTGGGCCCACCTCTCCAGTCTGTTCAGGTCCCTTTGGATGGCATCCCCTCCCTCTGGCATATCAACCACACCACCCAGCTTGGTGTCATAAGCAAACTTGCTGAGGCTTCACTCAATATCACTGTCAATATCAGTAATGAAGATATTAAACAACACTGGTCCCAGTACAGACTCTTGAGGGACACCACGTGTCACCTTTTTCCATCTGGACATCGAGCCATGGACCATTACTCATTGGATGCAACCATCCAGCCAATTTCTTATCTACTGAACAGTCCACCCATATCTGTGTCTAGAGTATTTTGGCATTTTAATCCTTCTTCTCTACTGAAAACAGACATCAGGTCAGTGTCTAATTTAACACACAATGTTTAAGGAAAAAAGCAAAGCAATTGGAGAGGGTAAAGGAGAAAGTAACAAAGAGGATAAAAGGTCCAGAAGACATGACTGATTAGAAAGGCTGTAAGAACTGGCATATTTAATGGAAGGAAAAGAAAACCTGAGAGAAAACATGAAAACAGCTTCCTCATTTATATGAAGTTGCCAGGAAGAGAAAGTACTGTCCTGCTCTTTTCCACCAGAGACAGGAAGAAAAAGTGCTGACCTTAGACTGAAGCAGGGGCTATGAGGAAAAGGACAGTAAGGCTTTGATCATTCTCCCTTGTGGAGCTGTGGAATCTCCACCATCTCAAGTTTTTAAGAGCAGTTACAGAACATTCTGCTGGGAATGGGCAAGAGGCCAGCATAAGTGATCTCTTGAGTGACCTTCTTCAATATGTGCTACATGACAGTGATTTCTTATGAAGGGAGCTGCACATCCCTAAAAATGCTGGAGTGCCTTCCCCTAACAATGGCTGTGACAGAACTGTGCTGCATCTTGTACATTTGAGAACAAAATTGGGAACTGGACAAGGTAAATGCTTGGCACTTTATCAGCATGGCTTAGATAGCTGTATGACTTTCTGTTTTATACTTGTGGTATGCTTGTTTCAGGATTTGTAAAGATATGACCTATTAGATTTCAGAACTGAGCGGAACTATTATGCAAATGAATATGTAAGATACAAAACCAGCTGAAGTAAGCAGAAGAATTTCAGCTGGCTTTGATAGCTTTGGAGCAGGTCTCCAGTGTGTGTATCCAAGGTCATATCTGTGTCTCTGTGTGTGTGCTGGAAAGAGAAGGACGGAGACATTTGTACAGCCACTTACTCTGACTTTGAAATGTTGGCTTTGTGTAATTTGTGACTTGAGTATATTCAAATTGCAAAATTTAGGAGTTGAAATTACTGTGGCATTTAGGTTCAAGACAGAAAAAGTGAAATCGCCTAATCTCTGGGGTGTACAGGCTCCCCACATGCCACTGAAGAGACTTAATCTCCATGCTTATATGAAACACTTGTTGTAATCTGAATACATACTTTACGATCAAATTGAACATGTTTTTAAGCATTTGGCTTAAGTGCCTGAGTAGTACTTCAACAGGAACATAATATAGAACATAAAACAGCGTATCATGACTCACAAAAAAAGGAAGTAAAGGTTAAACATTTAAAAGGTCATATTTCATTTTTAGATGATACAGAAACTATTTTATATGTTCATAACAGTCAATTGGAAGCAGTGGGATTTTCTTAGAAATTTGTGAAGCTAATTAGCTGACACACTGAGAAATCCAAGCTATAAAGTATACCATAGTCAAATCAATGACAATAAGAAATAGTTCTGATAATTTCTTCAGTGTTTTATTGTTCTATACAGAGACACAGTAACATTCCAGAAAATTGATTTCCTGTGGAAAAGTTCCCCTGTTAAGCAGTGTATTCATCATATTGGAAACCAATGAGATTTTTAAAAGAACTAAATAGTTCAAGCAATATTAGCAGAGATCTTTCCCCCACAGGGTCAAACTTGGACTGTTAAACCAAATCATGAAGTGGGTCAGTGATCCAATCTCCGAGTTTCTTACACAATGGCTTCCTGTGAGGCACAATGTTCTCTGTGAAGTTATTTAGAGTTGATAAGCCATATCACCTGCCACGAGGTGGATAAAGCACTATATTGTACTTTTAATAATTATGCAAAAAATATTATGGCTTTTTATTATCATTTATCTGTGCATACAGCTCCTGTTCGTTAATTAGAAGCTTTGTGGACCAACGAAAGTACATAAAAATATTTTAACATAGCATGTATTTAAAAAAAATAAAAAAAGCCAAAGTGACTGGCAATTAGAAAGGACACCTTTTATAAAAGTTGTATTTTCTTATCAAGTGTCAGGGCCATGACTTTGCCAAGAGGCTCTGATCAGTCTGACGAGACTATAACTGCTTTTCTCCATAATACTCCTCTATGACCTCTTTTCCCAGCCCTTTCCAGAGGCTTGTCTTCCTCTGCTCAGGGTCACTTCTGATCTGCCAGAAGTAAGTAACTTTTTATCTGCTTACTGTGAAAACACCTATGCCATAAGAAAATAAGGTGTGAAAAGCTGGGACCTCCATGCTCACACATTTCACTTGTTGGCTCAGGGGTTGCATTTAAGCTCAGGCCTCTGCCCTTGGTCCATGTCTGTGCTGTGCTGTAGTTACGTCGTGCTTGGCCTTGCACCATGACAGTCCTGACCTTGTCTTACTGACTTGACTTCCCAGATTGATCTCAGACTCGCCACATCACTACGGGCTGTCTGGTGATCAGTGGGCTGTGGTTGACCCTGGACCCATTCTGCTCTTCTTGTCTGCATAATGTGGGACTGCACCTTTCATCTGAAGTCTTGCTGTCAGCCTCAGCTTCCAGCTCACCTTCCCTTGTGGAGCTGCCCACTCCTGCTGCTCCCTGATGTCAAGGTGCTGTACCATAATTCAAGTACACACAGATATAAGTCTATGTCTATACAGAGACAGCCCTAGTGACAGGGGCCCTGAATGAAAGTTCTTTCTTACTTTTTTCTCAGTCCATTGAGGGCAATCAAAAGTTTCAGCACCTTTCTGAAGAGGCTCTAAACCTTATTAACCAGCTGTGGGAAAAACTGTATTATCTAGTACAGTGAGTGAATGTGCTGCAAATTAGTACAGTACATTGAACAGGGAAGGACCTTGAGATGTCTTTTCCTATGGTATTGCAAGAATGGCTTACAAATGTCCATTAACTAATTAGATTAATTACAGCTTCTCTCCTATCTCACAGGAAACACTCAAGCTCTGTTTGGCTCTTTCATACTTTCTTTGAAATCTTGGCCAGGCAGCAGGACAGGGTGCCATCACCCTAAGCACTTTACAGATTTGCATACTAGCAGCAAAATGATCATTTTCCAAAGCATCTTAGTCTGTAAGCTGATCCCAGAGTAATTAACAAATTTACATTTGTACTACAAAGGTTTCTTTTTCTTGCTCTTCTCTATCACTCATGGTTTAGACTTCTGCCCCAAATGCTGAGAGTGCTTGGAGAGTGCCCTCAGATTGCTGTGGCAGATGTAACACTTTCTGGCCTGGGTGGATCCTTGTGGTCAACTGCAGGACTACTGCACAGGCACAGCGTATGTGTGTTGTGGTTCTGGCATGTCTGTTGCTGTGCTTAGCACAGGAGTGAACACAGAGACAGAGAGTCAGAAAGTTTGGGGATGTGTGTGAGATTCTGCTGTGTCTCTGAGAACTTTCACTGGCATTAGTGCAAAAAATAATGTTCTGTTCTCAAACATCTATGTGTAGTGTAAGGGGGAGAGGAACGTCTCAGGTTTCTGCTGTGTGAGGGGACAGATCTGCCTGTATCTCATCTGCCAGGATGGTAAGGCTTGCTGCACCAAGCTGCAAGCAGGACCTCAGACATTAAGTATTGTGTATCTTTCAGGCTGAAATAAGCCACAGACAGAACACAAGAATTATGGAACCAGTAAGTAAAGCAGATGATGACTATCTGCAGAAACACAGGTAGACGCCTTTCATGCAATGCGGAACAATCTTGGACCGTGGCCTGCTTTCAGGGCTATCTCAGAATTGCTGATGCAAAAGATATCCAGAATGCAAACATGACCCAGACGTGCCCAGATTCCAAAACATTCCCTTCCCTCTGTTCTCTTGGAAATCAGTTTGGCTCCAGAAACAGCTTTTCTTTAATTTGATCCCTTTACCTCCATGAAATTTCATTTCTTTCTTCAGAGTGATTCAACTTCAACAACAATGAACAGGGCTGTGGTTGAAACTTTCTCCTCTGAGATGGAAGAAGTGGTATAAAGCTCCAGGCACTCAGGTGGAAAATTAGGGTAGAATTATAGCTTCAAAAGCAAATGCACTTGAAGGCCATCATATGATTCTTCATATAAATGGCCATCATTCAAATCATTAGCCCATCTTATAATAGATGGGTGCCTCACTGATCCTCCTCAATGAAAGCAACAAGCCAATTGTCAAGAAACATGCAGGTGTCACCTACAACTGGAAAGAATTTAATTACAGCTTCATTGAGATGTCTAATTATCCATGTCTATTTTTAATTAGATACCAAAGAGTGAAGAGGAAAATATTCAGGTAATCTAATATTTCCTATGTTCTGATGTAGCTGTCTCTCTGTCCACTGCATTGCCTGTTATGAAGCATGTGATGAGGAACCTCGTTCTCCCACTTCTCTGTAGATCAATGACACACTGAGGGAGACTGATCATACCCCATTTTCTTTATAAATTTGAGACAACCATGCTCTAAATTCTCACAACTGCATGCACTGTCTCCAGTATCAAAATTCACTGTGGGCATAGAGTAAAGCCTGACAGTCACATGTCCAGTATTAGTTAGTTTTCAATATATAAATTCTTTAAAGGTAAAAAAAAAAAAGTCCTAGAAAATATGCCTTTAAAAACATTATCTGAAGAACAAACAAAGCAGTGGTACTTGTAAAGACTAAACACTTGAAGGAGCCTGTTTGGAATTGCTTTTTTTTTTTTTAAAAAAAAAAATCTTTACATTTATAGAATTAATATTCAAAATAATACATATATACTTTCCTGCTCTATCACAGACGCTGCAGTTGAAATTGCACTTCAAGACTGCAGCAATTAGCTGTGTTCAGAAAGGAAAAAATTTAAAAAAAAAAAAACACAACACAAACAACCAAAAAAACCCCCACAAAATTCTGTCAACCTCCCTTTTCTTTAATTCACAGGGCTAGGAAATATGGGGGGTGGATGGTGTGTGTAACACACATGAATTTCAAATTCCCTCATTTTTATTTAAGTTCTCATGCATGAGATTGCTGCTTGGGTTTTGCTCAATTGGAACAAAGCTGGTGAAGAATATTTCAGGCTTGCTTTGAAGACCTTCTAGCATCTAGAGAACGAAAAAAATGGTCTGCTGGCAAGCTGTGGCAAGGGTTTTTCTTTTCTTTCTCTATATGATATGCTTACTGCAACATTTGATATTACTAACCATGAAATCTTTTTTTCTACTCCTGAAACATTTCTGGGAATTACTTGTATTACACTTGAATTCTTCTAGTTGATTTAACACCCTGAATATAACTTTTAATCATCTGTGTGGAGTCAGACTTGAGGCATCCCCAGGGCTCAATAATCAGCCCTTTATTAACTATGATCAAGTGTTACCACTGGATATTTACCTGTCAGTATACTAATTACAGCATGGGAAAATGCTCTCACTTTTGGGCATATACTTACATGGATTGATTGATTCTTCTGCTACTGTTGTAAAAACTTGAAGGTAACCTGGGAGTGCTTTCTGGCATCTGTGACACATCTCTTGGATTCTTTTAGTAACAAAAATAACAGGTTCACTGATGTTCCTGCTTTTCTGGGTAGGATTTGATCTTTTTTTTCTGTTCAAAATAGCAGGTGATCACGTCCTCAATACTCTTCACATGTGCCTGTTTTTCCTGGTCCTTCTACTAAAACTTAAGCTGACAGATGAACTAAACAGCACTTTAAAAACAATGAAATGTTCAGTATGTCAGGTCTCATCACATACAATTATGAATTTGATATGATTAGATCCATTCTTTATGCCAGAAATAGTGTGGCCAGCAGGACTAGGGAAATTATTGTCTTCCCTGTACTTAGCACTGGTGAGGCTGCACCTCAAATACTGTGTTCATTTTGGGCAACTCACTACAGGAAGGACATTGATGTGCTGGAGTGTGTCCAAAGAAGGACAACAAAGCTGGTGGGGGGTCTAGAACACAAGTCTTATGAGGAGCGGCTGAAGGAACTGGGGTTGTTTAGCCTGGAGAAGAGGAGACTGAGGGGAGACCAAAGCGCTCTCTACAACTACCTGAAAGGAGGTTCTACCAAGGTGAGGGTCAGTCTCTTCTCTCAATTAACAAGTGGTAGGACAACAAGAGGATATGGCCTCAACTCGCACCAGGGGAGTTTTAGATTGGATATTAAGAAAAAATTATTCTCTGATGGGGTTGTCAAGCATTAGAACAGGCTGCTCAAGGAAGTGGTGGAGTCATCATCCTTAAAGGTATTGAAAAGACATGTAGACATGGCATTTAGGGTCATGGTTTAGTGGTGAACTTGGCAGTGCTAGGTTAACAGTTGGACGTGATGATATTAAAGGTCTTTTCCAACCTAAGAGATTTTATGTGGTCTATTGATATCCTAACTTCTCTTCACCAAACTGATTCCCTCTTATGCTGGTCCCTGTAGAAATGGATATAGGGCCCTGAAATTTTAATTTTCATTTTTCTTATAATTTGATATACTTATTAGATTGCTGGAGGGTTTTTTTTTGCTGATTGTCTTGAACTGATAGTTTTTCTGTCTGCCTGCTGGTAAGCATATGCTCTTCTGAGACTAGTTTGGTTTCAGATCACAATACAGTACCAAACTTCCATCATTGCAGTCATCAGTAACTCCTTGTGAATCCAAGCAGAATTTTCTCTAGTTAGTTTCCTACCTATAATAACAGTCTTTGACATAAGAAGACATTCAATTCTCAAATCCTTCTTAAGAGGTATTTCAAAGTGTTGTGTTATTTCTTGGTTCTGCTCCATTCTACCCAAATAAGACTGGACTACCTCTTGTGGCTTGATCAGTGACATGAAATCTCTGCAGGTGTCACACAGGTTTCTCTTCTCAAGCTCTGATTTTTAATCTACACCTGTTCCTCGTCAGAAATCTGATTTGTCAATTTGGGCCTAAATTTCATTTATATGCTGAATCACAAACTGATTGATGCTATAAAATTAGCCCTCTGCCACATCTCTGCTGCCTGCTAAGTTGACAACAAGGTTTGGATGTTTAGAAATTTTGTACAATTTAATGCCTTCAAAATATACATTGCTTAAGGGGTAATAGTCACAATTTAAATCACCGCTCTTTTGTAAATCTGGTATTGTGTGCTCACCATAAAGAACTCTGCCTAGCACTAAAATCACACTTCTATTTTCATACTGTAAAAACTGGTGGCAAATATAAGGCACTAGAGTAACAAACCAGTATGATACGCACCCATAATCAATGGTCAGCATAGCCACTGGCAATTCTGAACTGGATAAACTGAATTTAAATTCTACAGCTACTCTGGCATATTTTTTCAAAACATCTTTTAATGTTATGTAATTATAGATGGAGGCTTTTGGATCATGTTTTTTAAAAATTACTTGGTGTCCTTGTTTGGGGTAGAACAGAACTAATTCTGTTCAGTGATTTTACTTTTCAGCTAAAGCTTTTCTAACTAACTGCACTTTCTGAAGTTAACAGCATCTTTGTGCAGGCAGTGTCTGCTTCTAGCAGTGATAACTCTCCATGTTTAGAGTTACCACCAAGGACTGGCGTGCAGACCAAGGTCACTACTAAGCTTGTGTATCACATTGGGGGTGCAGAAAGTAAAGGCTGCACCCACAGGGAAGAGCAGACAGGACAGGTGACCCTAAATTCACCAATGGGGTGAATTATTCCATCCCATAGCCGTCATATTCAATATAATGCTGAAGGATCACAAGGGGCAAACCCCTTCCTCTCTTTTGCTCCTTCTTCAGTGGCTGGTATCCAATGTTTCAGTGGCTGGTATCCAAGGAAGACTCTGTCCATTTTGCCTTTGATCCTGAGCCCTGTGCTCCTGAATCGAGTTCCAGAATCCAGCCCCTGTAACCAGTTGCCATCTGTGACTGAGTCCAGCCTGGGACTTTTCCCCAGGGCCTGCTGCACAGCATCGGAGGTGATGGTGACATATTGCTATCAGGAGGGGAAGGAAGCTGGGTTCAATACTGGTTTTGTATATATTTATATATATTCCATTTTATTATTATTGTTTTTCATTGAAACTGTTTTACTTTTCTAATCTATAAGTTTCCATCCCTTATTCTCTTTCTCTTCCCCTTGGGGGGGAGAGGGATTAACAGAGAGCATCTGTTACGAGTCTGGGGGTAGCCCTGAGCCTAAACCTTGATACTTGGAGACTTTCAGTGTTCTTCGAATGATCTTTACACAAAAATTAGATTAACAGTAGCTGATGACATCAGGGCCAAGCTCAGATGCAATGTAAGTGAGCATACAAAGATGACTATCTCTCAAACAGGCAGGTTTCTGATAAACTTCTTTGAAAAGTCTGCAGTGAAATTTGAAGCCAGGTTAGTCTTTTCTGGATTTGTGTTTTATCTGAATCTGGAATACATGGCAAATCTCTGTCTCTTGAGATTTGCTTCTAGAACGAAAAGTCTCTGACAAAAGAAGGATCTTCTTTTTCAAAGTAAGGTGAAATTCAGTGAAAATATTAAGCCAGTCAAAACGTCAGAAACTTTAGTCTAACAGATTTGAAAATCAATGTTTTGGTCACTAGGGCCTGGAATTCAGTGCAGAACGAAAGTTTCAGGAAAATTACACAGCCTTCATTTCTAGCCTTTTTCTTCATTTCCAGCCTTTTTTGACATATGAAATAAATTATACAAACAGTATATGAAAATTCATAGTAGTAATCTCCTAGATATTGATGAAAGGAGGTCAGGTGATTATAGGTTCTCATATGTCAGGACAAGAACAGCATGTTCAAATGGCTTGCTATGAATAAATACAACATGTATTTTTTGTGCAACAGATTTTTACCATTCTCATATAAGGTTTACTGAATATATAAGATGAGTCCCCCTGTGGATTTCTGGACAAGACATTTTTAGATATACTAGGAGATTTCCTCTGTGTTGTTAGCATGACAGAGATATTCCTTTCTTTCCTTACTCTGAATCATGAGTATTTAAAGCAAATCTTTCTTATCCTATCACACCTAAAATTTCTGAATAAAAACAAAGTCAGGCCAAAATTTTCTGATTATACGATACTATGCATTGTCTTTAAGATTTATAAATATGTATAGGAAAATAAATTTATTCCCAAAAGTTATATAGGAATATTTTAAGAGTAACTTTTACTATTGTGAGTCTTTGTTTCTTTTATTGGTAATCTCATTTCTTTTGTTCATGTTCTTAAACCTTCTCTTTGTAGCTGGGAATAAGGAAAACAAAATGGCTAGAACATATATGAAAAAAATAATCCCTGGAATAACTCTACTGCCTGCATGTCATTTCTCTCATCTCTATGCTTAATACATTGATCTTTGTGTCAAAAGCAGAGTTTCCTGTTCAAACAGAACTGATGGTGGAAGAGTGCCAGCCTGCAGCTGGCTGGGAACTCACACTGGTGGGTCAGTAGAGTAGTAGAGTTTAAAAGAATATAAACGCTGCCCTTCTATTTCAGAGGTGATAAGGATGGCAACTGGATGAGGATCTCATCAGGAAGATTCTCTGGGTCAAATCCACAGCTATAACATGATCCTTGATGGTAAGATTTTGGGTTAAAGCCAGCAGCTGATGTGAGTAATGTGGTTATTAACTGAAGCTGGACTCCCCAGAAAAGTGGAATTAAGAAAGCTTGCAACTAATTAATCCTATTTGTGTACAGATATGGTGCAAAAAGAGAGAGTCATCTCCACTTTCAGGATGAACTGTGAGTGTTTTGGAGGTTTGATGTAAAGAAGTGTCACTGACTGTATGGAAAAGTATTGCTCTGATGTAGTAGAACTGCACCATAAATTTTCAATGAAAACCATAGAAGCACTCAGCTTATGCACTGATATGCTTGGAATTTATTCATAACAATATGTATCCACTTTGGCATTGCAATGTACATCTTTACACTAGTTTTTGGTATCCAAAGTTAGCCACAAACAGTTCAGATCTGCATTAGAGTTTAGGCTTGAAAGGGTGGACAGACAGTGGTGTCTGGCTTTCCCTCATTCTCCAAGATGAAAATATTTCATTACATTTGGATCACTTATTCAGATTAAAGTCCTGAACTGAGATTTTAGCAACTTTTGGGGTTTTTGTTTGCATATTTTTTTAAAGGTAATGAAAAATATATATTAATGTAAAAGAAGCTTTAGTAGAAGCATGAACAATCACTTTGTTCCAAGTAGTTCTTCTCAAAAGAAGACATAGCCATTTTTAGGCAGGGCCAAAGAAAATTCAGGATATTCAACTATCAGGATACTTGCCTATCTCTTCACTTTTTATTCTATTTGCTTAGCTGTTAAACCTAATGCTTGTTAATTTTAATCATAACATACTGAGCCAGTTTCACTGGAATGCTTTGCCATGCTTGTTTATACCTCCTCAGTTATGCACAGCAGGCATGAACTGAGCTTAGCCAGCTGATTAATGTGATTGGCATTAATGGGGCACTGTGAGACAGAATGTACCACTAAATGTGGTCCTTCTTTAAAAAATAAATGTCGGGCATTGAATTCCCCTCTAACTCATTAGCAGGCTAAGGAAAAACAGGTTGTTCTTCATTTTAAATATAAAGAAGCTCACAGATGTGTTTGTGGTTTTCTGTGAATATAGAAATATGTTTGGATTTGAATGATAGAAAATGAAATTTTGGGCTATTTGACATATTTATGCCAAATCTTTATATTTTTTGTGTGTATATATCAAATTCAGATGTCAATACATCAATTCAACAAAGTGTTCATAGAGATTTCTGTCCTGTTCCCTCACAACTGTGAGCATTCAGATGATTTGCATGGAATTAGAGAGATGCTACACATAAAATTTTGGCCTTGCTTGGGATGCTGCTCCAGTCTCTGGCTTGCAAATGTCTAGAAAAATTTGGATCAATGGTTTTACACAAAAAATATCCAGAACTGGGCTGGGCATCTAGCAGATTGTATCTGAATAATAGATAAACTATTTTCTCTGACTTCATATTTGGTTTATGCACAAACACTGTTACACTACATATTAGGCCTCAGGGTAGGTTGTGGGTGGGCAGCAGAAATCATGCACATAAATGAACACATCTTGCATTGGAAAGCCTTTAAAACAAACCTGCAAAATACATTCTTGCTGATGTAAAAGATCAAAGGAAGAACTGGGGAAACTGTTAGCTCTCCAAATGCTGATCAGCTGCTGCATCTGGCTTTCCCAGCCTAATACAGCAGATCATCAGCTAGTTCTATCAATGGGAACTACAGCTGGTTTTTTTGTGGTCCACATACAGGAAAACTTAATAACCTGCTAGTAGTCCAAGGTCTATACATATCTGGTGTGAGATATAAAATGAAGACGGTGTCCCTTTCAAAAAGATACCAAAGACTTCAGAGCAAAGCCTAGCTTTTCCCATCAGTATTCTGTCATTCTCAATAACTAAACAGAAAGTTTTTATCATAAAACTGCTAAAAATTCAAATGCTAATATCAAAAACTAAAGACATGATATGAGTTCATATTTACATAGTTGGTTTAGGTTAGATTTCTTAATTAAGTATTTAAAATAAAACAATTAAAATTCTAGTCATGTTATCTGTTATCTAATTCAGAATTATTAAAGGCCTTCAACAGTTTTATAGGATCTTCATTTCAGAAAGATCAGTGCTTGGATCTAGAGTCCACAGCAATTTAAAGTTATTATTAAAGTTATTATTAAAATTATTAAAGTTAAACTGGAGTTCTAATTTGGAAGAATGAAGGTCTTCTAAAAATATGAAGCACACCAATAATTTTATATTATTTTCTAGTTTGCAAGCCGAGAACCCCCACCATTTACAAAGACAGATACTTATAACAAAAAGTAAAGTACTGTGACAATTTCAGATCAGTAAGCATGGTGCAGAGTGATCCCAAGGCACTGAAGTGCTACACTTTCTTCCATGGAAGACTTTGAATCTTAAAAATATAAGCAACTTAGAGAGTTTCTTCACTGCAAAACTGAAGACACATGAACTAATCTGATCTGAGCAACACACACATTACAAAAGAGTGCATAAACATTTCAGATGCAACTACCCAGAAAACATCTGTGCATCTGTGAATACAGCTGATGTACGCTAAGGTCGGATTTAACTTCAGCAGCAAAATGACAGTTCTGTTCTATCTCTCTGATCCTGCCCTGTGCCTGCTGGAATTAATTCTGGGTTAGACTTTTGTTTGGAAAACACCATCATACAATCAGTGTGATTATATTTTCTATTTTTTCATGCTATTATCTTGCCATATTAAACTATATCATTAATTATTAATTAATCATTTAACTTCTGCTTGTCATTTTTCTCTCTCTATAGAACTCTCACTACTTCACTAATTTTAGAAACCATACTTATTTGACCTCATAATCTCTAACTTATTTTTATGTAAAATCAATGATCTTATCCTCCCTGTTCCCTGACTAGCCTTTGCAACACAGATTCCTTGATGCCTTTTAAGCCTCAGTCTCAGTCCTCACTTTGCTCTGAACATTTCTTTTTCAGGTTCTTTGTGACCTACCACATAACTCTGATTATAGTTTTCTGGTTTTTATTTTCCTTCCGCTGCACAATCTCTCTGTAGCTCTCAATAGTATTGCTCCTTCTTAAGTATCTCACGAAGAAAATCAGTATCTACAGCTTTTTCATACCTTTTCAGCCCCACTTAACTTTCTTCCTGCAGTTTCTTTGGAGTTCCTGTTTTCTTTGACCTATGGATCATGAAAATTTTGGAAGGTCTCCTCTTTTCTGTCATACCTGCATTCGTACTTTGGAATATCACATTTTTTCAGGTCACACTGACTTTGCACCTCTTTTGACTGAGCTTCTTTTCCCTTTACAGATGGTGAGAGAAAGATTTGCAAAAAGTAGCAGGGACCAAACAGGCCAAGTGGACCACAGGCAAAATCGACCTGAAGAATCTGATCACTCAGTAGAGCTAGTTTCTAGCTAATTAAGTAAATAGCTACTGAAACTAATTGAGAGCTTAAGCCAAATTGTTTATCAACATGCTGCTGAAGTCAGTAAAAATGTGGAAAAATAACTCACAGTTGCACAAGTCTATTTCAAAAGAATTTTGCAAGTGAAGTCAACATTACTTTTATGTTAGAGGTGCTAAAGCTCTTGCACAGAAAAGAGAAGTGGTCTTCCCAGGGTCATTCAGTATTGTTGGGAACATAAAGTGTGTTCCCAGCCAACTGAACTCTTTTTTCAGCAACTCTGCTTCCAGTGTCCTCCTCTCTCATTGCAATCTATGAGTTACACCTGCAAAAGTACAGGCCTCAGAGGAAGCAGGGACAGGAATAACATGCAGTGAACAAGTGCTCACTGCTTTCAACAGTGCCTGAGATACTAAAGAAGGCTCAAGGGAAAAACTAAAACCAGAATGGGAATGCTGACCTCATTTTTCATGATGCTTGTGGAAATGGGTTCAGAAAAGGATTGGAATATATTAATGAAGGACTTGATAGGTATAGCAAACTACTCATTTTATAACTTTGAGAAACTCTACAGTTCCCTAACAAAGTTACATTTAAAAAAAAAAACACCAAACATTAAATTTCCCTTATTATTTATCATTATAATGCATTTTACAAATCACAAAGGATTCAGGATCAGGCCAAAATTCATAATCATATTCTGGTTTTATTTCCTTTCCTAATTCTAGTTTCTAGCTGAAATTTCCTATTTCCTGTTACTAACTACAGTAGCTAGCTGTGAATTTGTTAATTTGTCTCTCTTTCTCGCACTCTGCCATTCATTTGATCAACATTCCCAGGTCTCTCTCTCTCTCTTCCACACATCTCATCTCTGAGTAGGTGGTGAAGCTTTTACTTCTATCCCACCAATCTGGAAATTTCTCTTCATCTACTTGGAGTCACTTTTATTTCAGAGTTATATGTCCCTCACCTGTGACCCTTTGTATGACCTATACTAAGAAGGAAAGTTACTGTCATATACTTCAAGGATCTCTTAAACATATTACCAAAGAAACTTTTGGTCTTTGAGAAACAAAAATAATCCTGCTTCCAAGATCTCACAGTATAAGAGACAAAATGTTACATTTCTGTTTCTACATCTTAAAGTAATTAAATTGCTAAGTTTTAAACATGCTTACAACATGTTAATTTAGATGCCTAGCTAACAGAGTCTGTTTTCCACAGAAGTTCAGCTTTGTTGAGTAATTTTTTTTTTTTTATTACTAATGACTTCCTGGTTAATTACAGCATAAGGTACTATTCCCACAGAGACAGGTTCTCAGTCTTGCCTCTAGCACATCAGCACACATTATGATGCATCCTGTCAGTGTTATGCTTGGTGATTTCCATGCTGTGTCTGGAGTCAGCCCAGCCTGTTATCTTGCTCTGAGTCTGGCTTCAGCTTCACCCCCCTCTCTGTTCCTTTCCTCCTGTCTACCTGCCACCATGAGTTGTGCTTTTATTTCTACTGACCTAAATATTGATGACTCACCCTTTTCCTTGACTCCCACATAAAATCACCCTTATTTTCTTTATAATGTGTGTAACTTATATGTGGTTAAGATGGTTAAGAACTTTTTAAGAAGACTGGCAGATATATTTACAAATCTTGTACCGATACAATAGAACTAGTCAAAAATGCAGGTACAGTTTTGTCAAAGATAGAGTATGATTTCAGTTAATCTTAAAAGTACATGGAGAGTCTGTCTATGAAGACAAAATGTAGGCCTGACACCTCTGAAGTCAGTGATAGAGATAATTGTATACCAGAATCAGCTCCTTGTCCACCAGATAGTCCCTACAAGGAGATCTTCACAAATTCCAGTTCTGTTGGCTTTTGAGTGACCTGAAACTTGTATTTAGCTTGGCTGTTTTAATTCATCTGGAGTTCTATGGGAAGATTTACAGATGCTGGCTACTACTTCTTTTGTGCTCCTGCTTATTTGGAACTAGTCTAATACTTCCAGGTGACCTAAACACGATTCTGAAGAGCGAAGCTAAGGATAATTTAATTTTCCTTATTATATATGCGGATATACCATCTGAATTTTCAAGAATTCTTGTAATTTAACCTTCTGAAGTGTAAGCACAAATTCTGCTTATCTCAAAGTTGTTGTAAATTGTACTTACAAATGTATTATAACAAGGCTACTGAAGATCTGAGCAAAATTCCACAGCAGTCAGCACTAATCTTTCCATTCTGTAAATGCCCATTTACACACATTGGTGCAATGAATCCATGTGCTGAAATATGCAGAAACAATTCAGTACTCATAAAAAGAAGAGCTAATTTGAAAAGTTACATTCTTTTATAGTGTATTTATTATTATTATTATTATTTTGCATTTGTTCAAAGGTGATTGAACTCCCTTTTAAGCATCTAACCTAGCTAAAGAAATACACTGGAGACACTGTTTAGCCATGGCCCCATCACAGAGAGATCTATTTACATAATTCAGTTTTGTAAGTATTTTGCTATGATTTTGCTGTTCAACCAAATCTCCCCAAACTAATTTGCCTATTGGCTGGAAAAAATGCTACTCTTCCAGACATTTGGTGTCAGAGAAGCAGGCAATGAATCTTTCTGATCTATCTTTGGAGCAATCCAAGTAACTGTGAACAGGTTGAATCAGATGTCAGGCAGATCAATAGCTTAGAGGTGATGGAGTCATTGAACTAGCTCAGTGCTAGAAGCAGAAAAGAAATGGTCATAGGAAAATGAATGATTATGGGGAAATCTAAGTGATTCCAAATAATATAATAAAGGAAAATTAAAACTGTCACTAAAGATAGATTCTTTAGAATTACTATATATAGTCTCTCTCCAGTGTACACTAAAGAAGCACAGTGGTTTATATAAATGGGGTTGTGTCTGAGGAACAGAAATAGCTGATCAAAATTAAAATATAGTGAACTTGGAGTGTTTGGAACACATTAAGATGTTCATGTGCAGTTCTTCACCTTTTTCACTTTACTCCCTCTATCCTTCTATTTACTACCTTGAGATTTTCTGGATCATCTCCATCCGGTACATATTTTCCTATTAGTGAGCTGATCAAAATTACATCTAATAAAGTAGAAGTCTTACAACACCAAACACTATACAAACACTCGATTAACTTCAAGTAGACTTTTCTCATGTGGCCATTACTGCACTAGCTGCACAGTTTTGGCATACAAGCAGAGAGGTAGGTTGAGATTAATGATGCTTGGGGACATGCATTTAGATTGCTATGATCATCTTTTCCCTTTCTTTTTACGCTGTAAAGTCAGTGAAAATATCCTGAAACTATTTGGAAATGCAGGCTGAATTTACTGAGTAGGTTTGTCTGGAAGAGTATTTTGGGGAAAATTCATACAAATGGTAGTTGAAGAGATTTAGTTCTCTTTTTTTCTGTCCCCTGGGCTAAAGTACTGCCATAGGATACATAGGGCCTTGGGTCCCATTCCTCCATATTTCTGGAGGAATTCACATGCCCTACTTCCCAACAGAGTGCTTTACTCTTCTGAAAGTGAATTATGGAGCAAAACCTTTTAGCCCTTCAGGCTGAAGCAAGTACATCAGCCACTTGTGAGACAGAGAACAGGAACAATTCACAGGCACTTTTACCTAGAAGTTAGGAGGTAGACAATTTTCTCTGTTAAAGGGGGGGAGGCTTAGAGGCTCCTCCCAAGTGAGTCTTTAATCCTGGGTATGAAATGGAGCTGTACCAATACTGACAGTGAGATCAAATTCCCACTTCCATTCCAGTAATTCAGTTCACTAAGAGCTGTTTATATTTTCAAACACATCTTTTTTTGGCTTTTCCATTTACATTTACATAACTAGCTCTCCTCCTTTGTCCACTCTCAGAATGTATTCATGGTCCTATTTCAATTCACCATTGTGCCATTGAGATATAGAGCTTTTGGGAAGCAGATTGCTGGCTTTTATGAGATTACCCACAAAGTATGGTTACTTTAAAGACAGAGGCATTTCTCACTTTGCAGCAGCAATCATTCCTTCATGGTACACCATGGTCAGTGTAGTTTGCAGACTTTGCTTTTTTGTTTGTAGGTTTGTTGGTTTCTTTTTTTATTTTTTATGTATGTGTTTTTTTGTTGTTGTTATTGTTTTTGTTCTGTTGATGTTGTTGTTTTTAACTGAGGAGAGATTTTCCCTCCATGACAAAGATTGTGTGAAACAGTGTGAAACAATATACCAAAATCATGAACTGATATCCTGACATTGCAGTTCACCACTTCTGAGAGAAACAGCACTGATACATGGTGGTTTTGCAATACGTCCATGCAACATGATGATGCATTGATCATAAAGCTGTAACTGGATATCATTACACTGTGACTGGCTGTAATTTCAGCCACTGACAAAGCAGCTCTTCACCTCTGGGAATCTGCAGAGTTCATACTCAGTGTGGAAGAATCCAACTTTCTGACAGTGATGTACACTCTACAGAAGGAGACAAAGGTTTCCTTCACACAAAGGCAAAAAGATCAAGCTATTTCACTTTATGTCCACAGGAGAGGAGCACAGACTACAGATACCCCTATCTAAAGACACAAGGTTGTAATGACAAATTCACAAAAGTTATATTTTGTCCTTCCATGTTCTGGTGTTTTGTAAGAGAAAGCTGGCTGGACTGCAGAAATATGAGCATAATTTAACTTTAGTTATAGATATTGCTTACAGCACTTTATCAAAATTTTCTTGCATTCGGACTGTTTTTTCTTATGTGCTCAGAACAGATTTACTGGAGCTTTCTTAAATTTGAGACTGCACTCAATTCTCTCATTACAAATGAAGTAGACAGATAATGAATGGAAATGAAACTATTAATTTGATCCCTCTGATGCTCCTATTGCAGGCTACAGAAGAAACAGTTCACAGGGGTCAGAAGATAAACAATTTTCCTGTGCCTCTGCAAAATGAAGATCTTTCTCATCATCTTCACCAGGAGCTACTGATCATGCTACCATTCTAACATTTAGTTAGAAATGTGCATAAGGAGGTTTGATGGAGAGCACAGCAATACAATAGTGTTATAAGAGGCATTCTGCCTGCTCCTTTGTACCTGGGACGCCAAGGAAATGCTTTTGCTGAAATATGCTATAAACGGTTCTGCAGCAACAAATGGTTACGTTTGTTATCACTTTTTTTTTCCATTCATTTTGTTATCAAAAAGGCTTCAAATAAATATTGTATTGATATTTGCTTTCATAAATTCTTACTAGAGCTGTATTTTGATCAGGAATTATCTTCCTTTTAGGTTAGCCTTCAATAAATTTGGAACAATTCAAATCAGCATCAGCCAAATATAATCTGATTTCAAAGGAATCAACCATATTCTGTGTAAAAAAACCAAAACGGACAACCAAAACGAAACCAACCCAAAACCCCACAAAACATTTATAACTGAAGGAACTCCAGTGGTGTATACATCTAGTATAACTGTGCTGACCAATCTGAGTGGAACGTAGTCTCCTACTTGTCCACGTCCTTGTTCATAAGAGGGTACTTTCCCATACAATAATCACACTCGTGTAAGCAGACGAGCTAGCTGGGCATTTCTTAGGCTACTTCACACCATGATCTCCTTTGTGGAAGCAACTCGAAAGTGTGTTGCTTCCTGAAAAGTATTGGATGCATTTGACTGGACAGCAGGAGCTCAGGCTTTGAGGAGATAAAATGTAGAGCAATCTCTTCTTGAGGTCATTTGGTACTTTTAGAGAACAGAGTGGTTTTCATGCATCCCTGAGCATAAGGCCAACCACTTGGCCTGGATCTGACACGTGGAAGTAAGTGTGCTGCTGGCACTGCTCTGGAGCCAAACACATATCTTCATTCACAGAGCTGAAGTGGCTCTTGAGCAGTTTAAAAATGTAAATGTTATCTACTTGGGGCAAACCAGACGATATTCACTCACCAGGTTTGCACAGATCTCACTGTATAATGCAACTGGGCTTACAGATGTTCTCCATTGCTGAGAAAATGCAACACAGCCAGAGCATACCAGTGAACTGAGCTCCAAAGCTACAGTTAGCATTTCATCAGGGTTACGAAACTATCTCTTCTGTTTAATGGTTATCCGAGTGGGGCAGAGCACTCACCTCCCTCATTTTTTTGACTCTGGAAAAATAATGGAGGACCCTTAACAACACTAAGCTGCCTCACTGTCTATTGGCATCAATGTAACAGGCTTTTGCTACACAGATTGTGCAGACAGTGTGAAATCCTTTAAAAAATTGCAGACCAGCTTCCCTTCCTTCAAATCAAACTATCACTTCCCCCAATAACTAAATTATCAAAGAATCACTTTTATACTGATACTTTCATGTCATTGTGATCAAACAAGAACAAGTAATCTGTGACTATAGTGACTATAGTTTCCCACTATAGTGGGAAGCCCTCCACTAGGGTCTGTTTGTTTGTTTTTTATTAAGACAAGGTAATTTTGAAATGAAAGAAGAAAGATAAAATACTGCAGATAGGAATCACTCTAGAAGGAATCTTGTGCAACGCATGTAAGAACATAATACTACCATGGTGGAGCAGAAGAAGTCTGATTTAGGTCAGCATTGTCTCTGATGTGGAAAAGAGCATGGGAACAAGGTAAGTCTGTAGTGATACACCTCTGGAAATCCTTCGAAGTGTCAGGGCCTTGGGAACTCCATAGTCTGGAGGCTGCATTTGGAACATCTTACTTAATAGCAGTTATAGACTTGTCACCGGTGAACATGCTTAAGAGGTTTTGGAATTTTATCAGACTTTTGGCTTCAAGAATATCCAGCACATCCAGATCCACAATTTAATTACATAGTAAGTGAAAAAATGCTTTGTTTATTTTAAACCTCTTACCTGATAATTCCATTAAATGCCACCTCAGCTTCCATTATTCTTAAGTTTTCTGCCTCTGCAGTATTTCTAGTTATTCACAGTGCTCCAGAGCTACTGCCACCATCTCATTTACTTAATTGACAACATGACCTTAATAGCACATTCCTTCTATTCAGGCATGAAAGTTCATTTTATAGAGATTCTACGCTATATTCCAATAGAGCAAACTTAACTCACCCTATGCTACATTTTAAGGTATAGTGAACCCTGTTATTACATTGCCTCACTAATTATCTTTCACTTATCAAATTTATGACATATTTATATTACAGAAACTTGCAATTCAATTCTTGCATATTATTTTTTAGTCTTCAAACATATATGTAGAATCACCGATGCCTCTGGTATCTACTACTTATTTCAATTAATCCTCATTGGGTTTACATTTGTTTGGGTAATTCATTGCTATTCTTTTTTCTAGGATAGGAAGCTTTAACTTCACTTTCCAGGTATGTGTCATTATTAAATAAATACTGTAGTATATACGATAATTTTCCATACATTTTAACCTTCTCTATAAAATGTTTTAATTTGGAGTGTATGTAGCCTAACTTTTTCTGACTTAGGTGAGGTCCATGTCTTTTGGATGGGTTCATTCAAAATGTTTTTCCAGTTCCTAAATCCTCCTACAGCAAATGTGGATGATTCCCTACAAGTGATATGGTTTCCTACATCATGTGAATGAAACTGGGAATGTCTTAAACCTTGGTACAAAGGAAATTCTCATCTTCAGCCTACATTAGGTTAAAATTTAACTTTCGGGTCTTGTATTTTACTCTTTTTTATGTCCAATATTCATACACATCACTACAGTGATTAGTTCCTTGTAAAGATGATGTGTAAGTGCTTTAGATGCTCCAGCACATTGTCACTTAGTACAGAAGTCAGTCATGCAGTCTTCATTGGAAACTCAAACCAACTGTGTATGTCACTGATATAGATAATCTGATAACCTAATTTTACAACCTAACTGTTTTAATCAGTATGGAGTATGCAGAGTGCAAGAATATATAGGCCTTCCTTAGTCTAAGGATCCCTCACAGAAGCCCTTCTCTGAGACCATATTATCTTGCACCCCCCATGCTGCAGGATTTTCTTCTTTAATGATGCTAAGACTGTTACACTGAAATACAACCTATTCACTGGTACTTTTCAAAGATTTACTTACCTACTTCTCTGGCTTTTTTTCCTCTCTGTTTCTGAGGACTGAGCTGCCTGTCACAGATACTATAATATTTATTCACCTTATTTAGAAATATGCACAGGTACACAAGCACAAACACACAGATACTACTGCTTGAAAATGTATTTTTGTACAACAATGAAAAACACGGCACTGTTGTGACGTCAGGCTTGATTCACTGTGAGCTGGTATTTCAAACACTGACATAAAAGAGAACTGTAAAATGATATCGTGGTTTATCTGATGATCATGTAGGGGTAAGGGAAGTGATGGCCCTCGAATAAAGACAGAAAAGGCAGGAAGGGGAGAGGCTCAATGAATTACTTTTAATTCAAGAGAACGTGATACAAAAATATGCAGAATCATTTTTCTTTAGTAAATCTTTCACTTGAATTTCAAACTGTGCTGTCTTCTAAACTGAGTGCATTATACCAACTGTTATTTACTTGAAACATGTTACAGATAATAATCTACTCTTCTCATTTCTCTCAATTTCTATCATTCTCTCCAGCAGCACAGAAAATGATTTATGGTAAAAAGGAAAACAATATTATTTTTGTATTTCCTCAGTGATTTCAACAATTGCGGAATACTGTCTTGAAATGGAGACACAAATGATTCTGTGGGGTTTTTTGTACTGATATGCATTAAAAAGAAACTGACTTAATTTTTTCCCCTTTGCATGTAAGATTTTACTGTTTTATGATCTATAACTCTACTTCTTTCAGTCATACTGAAACGCCCAGAAAGTCCAGTGCTCTGTTGGATGCTTCACTACCACACTCCAGTACATGATAGCTGAAAGGATTAAGCAGGTAGAACAAGAAAAGAAACTAATTTTCCAACATTTTACAACATCTTCCTAGAAGAACATTCCTAAGAATATCCTAGGGAAGTGAAAGAGGCAATATGGGCTTTCCATTTACTGTTAGTGTATGAATCAAAGCACCAATTCAGATCCCTTGAATTTTGACTGAGTAGGTCCCACAAGGTAACTAAGCTGCAGTGGTGTTGGTTTCCCATGTAACTCAACATCTTACAGCCAGTAAGAGGGCTGCTAGGCACAGTGTGATTGGCTTGGGGAAGAAATAGGAGTGCATATTAGGAAGAAATGAAGATTCTTAGGGTTTCTTCATTACAGCAAGGTATTTAGGAATTTGTCTCCTTTTTTTTCAGTATTTTTGGTTGCCATCTGCCCGCGTTAATAATTTTCACCAATGGGCTTCCCTCAGTCATATAAACACATGAAGGAAAATGTTTACCTTTGAAAATTTTTTAAAATTTTTAATTAAAAGTAGAATATTTTTTCTCTGTTTAAAATTTATATAGAATCTTATCTCTTTATTACCTAAAGCCCATTGTCTTGTACAAAGATTACAAGAATCACTTGCACTCATACATTAAGGGATTCCTAGCTATTGCCACTTGCAACTGCACTTCAATAATTACTAGACTAACAAGAAAGATGAATATGAACTATAAAAAAACCCCACATAAATATGTTCTTGAAACAATTCTTTTGACCGTGGTGAAGCTCACAATTAAACTACAGCTCATATAACTAAATTTTGCAGATGTACCACAGACAAGAATGAGATAGCATATACGGCCATTTATCTTCCTCTCTCATTTTTTGAAATTCACAATTTGTGTTTGAAGAACCCATGAGTCTACTAGATAGTACATATGACTGAAAGAAAGAGGTGAAGAGCCAGGTCTTATGAAGTATCAAGTCATAAATGATACTTAGGAGTGTCAGATAAGAAAACATGGTTGCCTTCAGACTTCATGAAAGTTGTTTTCCTTTTAGATACCAGCATTAAACTCACTGAATAAGATGGATAGAAACATCTCTACACTCACAGTCCAGTAATGTCTCAATTTTTCTTTTGCCTTTAGTGTCTTTCCTTAATAAAGTGGTAGCTTACTGTTCTTTATGATGTGGAGTTTATAAAGCACTTTCATGAAGCACTTTTTTTTTTTTTTTGTATAAAGCAGATACATTTATGGAACTTAGCGACAGCATAACATCAGTTACTACTTCTTATGCAAAGCTAAGAAAGCTCTCCAAGAAGTCCTGTCATTTAGTTTGACAGGCAAAGCTAACAAGCAGTATCTGCCTGGTAACACTGGCTGCAGTGTGTTAGGCTGAAATATGGAAGGTGTAGTCTTCTGTGGTGATGACATTTTTCAGTAAATATACCCATTGCCAGTAAAGGCCACAAGGTTTGTGTTGAGCTGACATCGTAAGGACTCAGAACTCGTCTCCCTTTACCGACTTGTTTCAGTTGTGGCAGCAGTTGTATAGCAGCCTAAGTGTGGTTTAGTTTAGCTTTAGTTTATAGTATAAACAAGTAGTTATTCTGTGTGTGACTGCAGAATAAAATGCAATGTGGGAGAGTGCAGACACAGGAAAATCCCAGAGATCCTACACAAAAAATAAAAACTGCAGTTAATACAACTGCAAATCACAGTCACAACAAATTACAATCGGTGCTCACTACATGCTTGTGACCTTGTAAATCAAGTAAAACCAGCTTTGGAGCTAACGGAAAACTGATTAATCAGGAACAAAAGAAAAGAAAGGGCATGAGAGCAGACTGTGTTAAAATACATACAAAAATAAAACCAAGCGTAGTCAACACCAAGGAGGCAGCAACCTCCCATCCTGAACATTGCACTTATCCTGCTGATGACCTAGAATACTGATGTCCCACTGTAATCCATCCCCTTGTTCTGTCTGAGGAAGATAGCCAACATCAGCTTAGGACCCAGAGGAATATTGTACAGGGAGTGCAATATCAGAGGAAAAGGGGCAGATAATAGGAAGATTTTGTATAACAGTTTTACCTGTATTATTAATGAAGCCTTTCTGTATTTATATGATTTGTGACTGTTAGTAGCATTGTAACTGAACTAACAATAGATACCTGTCTCTCGATTAGCCTGTTAAGATTTCAATTAGACTAACAAAAACCCCTTAGTTCAACGCATGTTTGTTTCCTTTTGCCTGCAAAAAGCTTTTGAGTGTTACTATAGATACCAAAATGGGAACTGGAGAAGTTTCCAAAGGCTCCCTCCTGGTATTATTGACAGACTAAATTTCAGAATACTAGTAGTGCTTGCAGGGGAGAGGGAATATTCTAAGTACGTGGCTGAAGGTAATGCATACTTCTGAGTCAGTCACACAGTTTAATTGTAGAAAATACGGACAAGAATAGGCTCATCATTTTGATGGATGGACCTTGCTTCATTTATATTTATTTACAGCTTATTATATGCTATGTTTCT
Source organism: Merops nubicus (assembly GCF_000691845.1). Taxonomy (NCBI): domain Eukaryota; kingdom Metazoa; phylum Chordata; class Aves; order Coraciiformes; family Meropidae; genus Merops; species Merops nubicus. The sequence goes on along the minus strand of NW_008613009.1, from coordinate 66,295 downwards.
TTATGAGAATGGGGCAGGTTAACAGGCAGAAATGTGACTGCTTGCTTTCTCCTAGCAATCAAGGTGGCAAGAAACTCTCTGAAGAGAAGGATGACCACTTATTGACCAGCAACATTTGGGCATGTACAGCTAAAGCATCTTCTAAGGTGTAACAGATAGTGGGAGAGCTCAGCTAGCAGGCAACCTGAAACAAGATCTGGTTTTCATAGACTTGTAAAAAGAGGAGGGGCAGACACACAACTAAGACTCTGAGAAGACTTTTTAGGAAGGACTTTTCTAGTGATCCAGCAGGAACAATAATTTGCTTTAACGGATCATTTGCCTTTTCCTCTTTATTTTTTTAATTTTTTTTTTTTTCTTAAAATCTTTCATTCCTTTATATCACACATGACATTCCTCTTTTACTTTACTCCTCTTGCTGATGTTAGATGTTTTAATCAATTAAAGCACAAGATTGGTACTTGATTCGTAACTGCTCTCCCTGAGTCTGCCTTTTTGAGATCCTATATTTTCTAGGAACAATAAAAGATAGGTCCCTATAATCATGAAATATCTTAGGCAACATCCAGTCAAAGGATGGTCTCTTCACTGTAATGCAGCAAATTTATCCTAAGTATGTTCTATCATTTTTTCATTTTAAGACTTTTCAGTCAACCAGCTGAACTCTGCCCCATTTTAGTCACTGTTTGCACATCATTCCTCTAAGCCTCCTTACTTACTCTTTCCTCTGAATGCATCTAGTTTCGCATATATTTCTTCCAGAGTAGCTCCATCACCTGAATTGAAACTTGCTTTTATGCACATATGGAGAAACTATTGTTACTGTTCCATAAAACCACTTGTATATGTACCAACTGTAATAAATCATGGTATTTTCTGAATTCATCTGCTTTCTTGTGTCTTACAACCACCATCTTCTTCCAGCATACCACTGTTTCAAATTATTTCCTCAAGGTGATCAGGCTTTAGTATTTTTAAGAGGAATAGCATTATTCAGTTTTGCCACACCTGTAATTTCTCAAATTCCACTTTATCTTTTTCTTTAATGATGTACACAGTCCTTCCAATATAACACTAACTGCAGATTTCATTAGAGCACTCTTTACTTTTTCTTTCAGCTTACTAATATAGACATTAAAGAAATTCAACTTGCCAGCTTATGCTAACAAATGTCAAAATTCTCCTCTTAGTATGTTGCTGTTTATTATTTCTATTTTTAATATTCATTTATGCAGTTTACAGCCTGTATGGTCATGATCTTATTGAAGGCAGTGCTGAATCAAATTTTAAAACTGAAAATTCCTAAGATGCCATGTCAAATGCTTCACTAGAATCCAAATATGTATATGATCTACTTCATTCCTATTGCCCATTAGTTTTGTAATTGCATCAAAACAAGCAATGAAGTTTGACTGATAAGATACAGGTTCTTCTAAAGCCTCACTGCCTACTGTTCATGGTTCTCTTATCACAGCTATTAACAATGGAATATTTATTTCTTTGCTTTAAAAGGCATCGAAATAATATTTATGGCATCATATTTGTTAGTATCAATCTTTTCTATTCTGGAAAACTGTGTCACATTTATTTTTCTCTGTCCACCTTGTACATTCTGTTTCATCTATAAGCTTTTAGAAATGAGCATCTGTAGGCTTACTGAAGCCAGTAAATCTTTTGATCTTGACGACAGCATGTCACTCTTGACTGTGTTTAGAATGTATCATTAACATCTTCACAAACAGAGCTTTTAGAGGGCTTTCTTTCATAGATATATAGGATGCAGGGTCAGGTGGTATGTTCTGAACATTAATCCATGGACACTTGGTCCTGTTTACAAATATATCAACATCCTCGTGAAGACTAAGTATGCTAATTGACACACAATGACTCACATTTGCTGGCTCTTCCAGAATATGAGTGTGAACAAGCATTGGACCAGGCTGCCGAGAAAGGCTGTGGAGCTTCCAGACATGGGGATATTCAAGCCTGTTTTGTATATATTTTCTGTGATAACAGGTCTTTAAGAAGGTGTTTGCTGTTTCCGTTTTTTTTTTTTTTTTCCCAGGCATTATTAATTTTCCTCTTTCTTTTACCTTTTCTTCTTCTATATTTTTTTCACCTAAAAAAACCCTTTACTAATCACTGACTGGCTCAGAACATGGGCTAAAAAGAATACAAGACAAATCTGAGTATACATCATCCAAATGTGCTAAATTGAAACTTGTTTATGATATTTTATATTCCCATCTAATTTTGTGCATCATTATTCACTTAGAGATCTAATATCTGCATAACTTAGATTGGAATATGCCAATGGTTTCTAAAAGATATACTTAACTATATTACAGGTTTTGGGAGCATGACTTTGAGCCAATATCTGGCTCAGTTAGATCCTTGCTTCAGAGTGTGAGAAGAGCCATATTTTGTGGCATATTGCATTAGTTTTCAAATGGATTTCTATCTGATGACCAAATAAGATTTGACTGACAAATCAAAATAATGAACTGGAAAAAAAACTTTAGATACAGAATCTTGACCTGACAAAGTGAAGGACTACTGTTCTTGTTTTCCAATCCATCTGTAACTGTAGATGAGTAGGGCAATCAAACTCTCTTGTTCAACAGAAACACTGTTTTCCTTCACTGTGCAGCACTTATAACAGAATTCCATAACCCTAGCAAGTTCTACTGTCCTATACTGTTGTTCCTAGCCAGATTGTGCCACCAGACACTGCAAAATTGTTCTAAATCTTTTCACTGGAAATGATAATAGACCACCTCTCTATTTAATGTCTTTACCATATCCTTAGTAAACATTATCTCTGCCTATTAACAGATCTCAAAACTTACATAACTTATGTTATAATCAGAGCACTTCTCAAATAGGAGAAATAAGTTATCTTGTCAACTCAATCCCCTCATAGCTGATTCCACTGCCAGCTACAAGTTATAACTCCTTACACTTCTCAATTGAAAACATACTGTGTTAATAAAGCTCTCTATTCTTTTCTTTGTGGAAGAATAGAACTGAAAAGTTACAAATTGTTGGTGTTCAAATTTTGCTGGGATAGAATCATAGGCCAGCCATGGTATCCAGGCCATTAGCAATTTGAAGTCAGCCAGGAGCAGCTGACCCAAGCTGGTTTACAGGTGTATCCCATACCCTAGATGTCATGATTGCTATAAAGAAGGAAATTGGGTAAGGACAGGGGCTCTTTCTGCTTCTCTCTATTCTTGGAGGGGCTTGTTTTATCCTTCTGCTCCAGAGGATTGCTTTCCCATTTATTATGACTGCCATACATTCACTGGGTTGAGTATAACTTAGTACACTTCACATTTCCATTAGTATTAATATTAGTTTTGCTGTTCCATTAAATCCATTTTCATTTCAACTCATGAGTATCCTCTCCTCTTCTTGATCCCTCTTCTTCTCAGCTATAGTTACAGAGCAACTGCTATAGTTTAGCTCTGAATACCAACTAAATGTAGATGTTTGGCCTTGAGCTTTATCTATTGCAAGTGTATGCAAGTGAATTGACCCATGTGAACAAATATTAATCAAATGAGAACTTAGCACTCTTAGCTCCATACTGTGTACTCTGAAAGAAAACCAGGCCTGCTGAAGCAGGTGTGGCTATCTTTGAAATTTAATACCATATTCCTCATCCCAACAGCAGCTACTTCCATGTCACTATATTTATTGCACTTCCAAATTTATCTGCAAGCGGTTCTTTAATTTTGTAACATTTATGGAAGGTTTAAAGTTTGAAAGGAACTTTGAAATTTATTTTAGAAAAGTATTTATTTCCAATCCTTTGCAACTGACTTCTAATTTGTGCCTGCAGTCATGTTTGTGATGTGATTTTATGCATCTATTTGTGAGTACAAATCATTGAATTCAGATGTATAATTGTTTATAATGCTTGTCTAGCAAACCAGGTACTATATGTCCAGGGAGAGATTTGAAAACTGTTTAAAACTGAGCTATGTAACCACAGATAAAAGAACATATTAAAACAGGCTCTTTTACATCTGTAGAAAATCTGTGTTTAACATTCAGATGTGGATTTGCCATCAAACCTGCTTTGATTGGATATTACTAATTAAAAGCTAGTCCTAAGAGATTCCTAAAATGTTGGCTATAGTGCCTGAAAAATAAAATGTGTTTTGGTAGCACTCATTACAGGCCAAATATTATTTGAGACAAAATTACTTGTCCATTACAATTACATCAGGATTCCTTTGATCCATACAAATATCAGTGGAATTAAAGTTTTGAAAGGAATAAAGGTACTGTAGTACCTGAAGATCTCTGCAGCATCCTTAGGGAGGTAAGACTGCAAAACTATAGCTGAATATTTTCCCCAATGCAATAACTAACTGACTAAAATCCTTAAAGTATGGTCCTGTCTTGGAAAGTCACTGTAAAAGAGAACTTAGTATAAGCATTGTATCTGAGTACTTATTACCGATTCATCGCTATTTGTAGAATTTTACTTGTAGTCTTTTACTTAATAACAAGATAACTATTTCTGATGCTATAATTTAGTTTGTGGAAATTATGACATAAGTAGAAATACTTAAAGGAAAGAAAATATCCAGGTTCTCTCTAAGAAACCAAGTTGGACATTTATTGGCCTCTTAGGCTACAAGAAGTCACTGAACGTGTGGACTGAGCAAAGTTGACATGAATTATTAGCAACAGACCTGAAACATTATGACATTATTCTACAGAATCCTTTTAATTTTTTTTTATTGTTTTACCTTTTATTCCATATGTAACTAACAGAAGTTCTTAATATAAGAATTTTAAGTACCTGTATGTGGGGCGGGGGGGAGGGAGGGAAGTGCTTCTTCAAAAGCATAATGAGGCTGACAATAAAGCAGCAGAATTATGCACAAAGATGGATCAGGGTACTTAACCTGATCTATTTATACATGGGCTTTATATTACTCAACAATTCCCATTCTTCATTTACAAAGAAAAATACATATATATAAATATATATATCTACATACATATATAAATGCATATCACTAAGACTGGTCAAAACTATCAGTGCTAAGAGTTTTATTTGCCTTCTACAGTGAAAATTTCTGAAAAAATGTAGATTGTGAGGTGTATTTCAAAGGTAGTATTTCACACTATAGGTAATATTTCAAAGAAATGTGTGTATGTAAGTATACAAAATCCTTTAAGGAAGAGGATTACTAAGTGAATGTGCAAATAGCAAACTTCAGCTTAAAAGCAACTGATTTTTTCAACTAGACCAAAAACTGAGTTCAGGACTGTGAACTGCTACTGTAAAACACAACACTAAAAAAAATATTCCCAACACTTAATCTCTGCTCTGCAGCTTTCAAGTGCCTGAGATGTGCGTTCTTACAGTGGTTTAGACATTCAATAATTTCTGCAGGAAAAATTAGAAACCTTGCAGTCCCACCAATTAACAAGAAAGTATTGAGACATTCTCTACATTAATTTTTGGCTTAAAAATCCATACAGTCACAGCTGTCAAGGTTGCAGTGCATAAAATGGCCACATCCCACCTGGGCTGAAGTACACAGGTCCTTGAATCAGCACCTATGCTTGGTTGTGAAGATAAATCTCTGCACAGTGGATGAGAGAAAGGCTGTGGATGTTGTTTATCTGGACTTCAGTAGAGGTTGGTCATAAGTGGTGTTCCCCAAGGCTCAGTACTGGGGCCTGCTCTCTTCAATATCCTTATGAGTGATCTAGATGAGGTGACTGAGGGCACCCTCATCAAGTTTGACAGTGGCACAAAGTTAGGCAAGAGTGTTGATCTGTTGTGATGACACCAAGTTAGACGGGTGTGTCAATCTGCTTGAACGTAGGGAGGCTCCACAGAGGGATTTGGACAGGATGGATTGATGGGCCAAGGCCAGTGGTATGAGGTTCCACAAGGCCAAGTGTTGGGTCCTGCACCTGGGTCACAACAACCCCGTGCCGTGCTCAGGCTTGGGGACAAGTGGCTGGAAAGCTGTCTGGTGGAAAAGGGCCTGGGGGTACTGATTGACAGCTGGCTGAATATGAGCCAGCGGTGCACCCAGGTGGTCAAGAAAGCCAACAGCATCCTGGTGTGTGTCAGAAGTAGTGTGGCCAGCGGGAGTAGGCAGGTGATCTGTACGCGGCACTGGTGAGGCTGCACCTCAAATACAGTGTTCGGTTTTGGTCTCCTCACTACACAAAGGACATTGAGGTGCTGGAGTGTGTTCAGAGAATAACAATGAAGCTGGTAAAGGGTCTAGAGAATAAGACTTAAATGGAGTGGCTGAAGGAACAGAGGTCGTTTAGCCTGGAGGAAAGGAGGCTGAGGGGAGACCTTATTGCTTCTCTGTACAACTACCTGAAAGGAGGCTGTAGCAAGGTGGCTGTTGGTCTATTCTTGCATGTAACAAACAATAGGACAAGAGGAAATGTCCTCAAGTTGCACCAGGGGAGGTTTAGGTTGGTCATTAGGAAAAAATTCTTCACAGAAAGAGCCTGGAACAGGCTGCTCAGGGAAGTGGTGGAGTCACCATCCCTGGAGGTATTGAAAAGATGTGTAGATATAGAGCTTAGGAACATGGTTTAATGGCGACTTGGCAGTGCTGAATTAGTTCGACTTCATGATCTCAATGGTTTCTTCCAACCAGAAAGATTCTATGAATCTGTACAGTAGTGCCTGGATACCTTGATGATACAGACCAGACTGGGAATGTACTACTTACACCATGGCTCCTTTCTAGAATTCATGTGGTTTCCACAGTGAGGAGCAGAGTGTGGAGACAGTCTGTGCACGGCCATATCTGGCCTTGGTATGGGACATGGGATGAAAATACACTTGAGAAATGCTACTGGAAACAGCTGGGAACTCAGAACAGGTACTGCCTGCAAAAACCTAGACATACTCTGAACCAAAAATGGTTTGGTCAAATCCAGAGCAGGATAACTCTACATAAATAAACCTTATTATTTGACAGTTTCCTTGGCTACAGTAAAAAAAAACAAAAACAAAACCAAACCAAACCAAAACAAAACAAACAAACAAAACAAAACAAAAAAAACCCAAAACAACAAAACAAACACCAACCCAAACAAACAAAAAGAACCAACCAAACAGACTAGCAGCGCAATAACATTAGAATAGCTTGTGCTCCTCAGAGCCTTTGTTTTTAACAGATGCCATGCTGTTTAAAAAATTTGTAAATACACACCTGCAACCCCTGCCCCCTTTTTTTAATTCCTGTCCTCTGTCAATTTGAGTTTGAATTTCAGTCCAAACTAATTGCAGCATATATGAAGTGTATAACATTCCTGGTGTACATCTATTAGGAAATCAAACCCAATTAGATTGCTTGACTCCAAAGAAATAAACAGGCATTTAAAATGTATTTATGTTGATTACTATGACTGTAAATTGTTCTCTGTTCCTTTATTTAAAGGTTGTTTCATTTCCTCCTAAAGATGCTCATGGATGCAACAAATTCTCACCTAATAAGATGCAATTAACCACACAATGAGAAGATCTAAAAAGAAAAGTTCCATATTCATCTGGTACATAGCTACATACAACAAAGACTTCTGGAAGCAAGCAGGAGAACTCAGAGCAGAAGAGTCCAGAAAGAGGGTGAAGGACAGGGAGGGAAGGGTACCATGGATAGCACAGGGCAGGGGACACATCCCATAAGCTTTTACCTTGCCAGTTCCAGCTCTTCAATATAACTTGCATATTTTACTCAGGGAAACACTGTTTCACAAGGACAAATGTAGTGACTAGCTAATAGTACTACATTTTAATTTAGGCAGTAGGGTCTAAAACTAGGTAATGATTCTTCTCAGTGCTTCATGTGTAAATTACAAGAGGGAAAAAAAGAAAAAAGCTTTGACTTCACTCAGGACAAACCCATTCAAATGACTAAACTGGAGGTTTGAAGTTTAGAAGGGAAAATTTAGTCTCTTTCTACCACCTTCTTCCTGCAAGACTCCCACTCCCCACTTCTTTCTGGAAGAACAGTCCTTTTAGTGTTCATACCCCACTGACTCATCTCCTCTTAAACCTTTAAGGAAGGGCTTGTGGCCTTGTTTCTTTTCTTTCCCCTTCTATTTATTCTTCCCTTCTTTAAACATCTCTTGCTTGTTCAACTGGCTGTCTTCTCTTTTCTATTCTCAACATCTCTTTCTTGCCTCCTCCTTGATATCCCTTCTCTTTCCTCCTTTTCTGAATTACACACAAGCATACAATCTGTCAGTGTTTGCTAATATATTTAGTGATGATTTCCCAAATCGTCACAACACAGGAAGGATAAACTTATGGTCTTTTTTTTTTTTCCCCATAAAAGTGGGTCTCTCATCCTATTTGTGCCCTTCCTTTCTCTTTCTCCATCCCCCTCTCTCTCTGTTATCTCATCTTTACTTATTTGTTGTAATCTGCTTCACTTATGCCAATGAACACACTAGAAAACAACACCTCTGAGCAAGTAACGTTTGCCCAAATGCCTCAGGAAGGGAAAATACTTGAGTATTTGCAACAAAAGATGTGTAAAATAGATGTAAGGGGAGAGGAGAAAGAGGAAAGAAAATTGTGCAGGGCTGCAATTACTGTAAGTCTTTCCACTGATGTTGTTGGATGATATATGTCTGAATCAGAGAGCCTTCACAGTCACAGGTATGTAAAGCCACCTACACAGAGTAACTCAGATTTTTTTATGTCCTTTACAAATGCTCTCAAGCTGCACCGTGGTTTGAACAACACTTACGTTTACCTTTTGAAAAATGGTGTGAAGAAGAAGTATTGCTACCACATTTGCATTTTTATAGTATGGCTTGCTCTGAAAGTGTTAGAGGAGATTGCCTGGCTTAAAGCCTGGCTCAATGATTCCTGGAGGATATTTTTTTCCTGCAGTATCCAACTACCATATGGAGTGCCAAGTAGCATAAAGAGATTTCAGAAGCAATTCCGTGATTACAGCTACTATACATTAAAGGCACAGAAGAACTATTGTAAATTATCTCTACGGTTTTTGCATAATAAATTACTTTGCTCAGATCAGAGGTGACAGGCTTCCATTACAGATCATTTTGTTTAAATGCATGGCGATCTTTTTAAACAAATGAATCCTAGCAGCAGAACTCCTGTGATTCTAACAGTATCTCATTCCAGCACTACCATTAAATGCCTCCTGAATGACCTTGAGCAACTCATTCTGCACTATACCACCCTGGTTGCCTCCCCTCCTGTGATCTGCCCAACACAGGTATTTAGACAGTAACAATCTCCCTTTGGAGTAGATAGATCGTTATATCACTTCTTAAATTCTTAATGCAATGGAGCCTATACTAGTCTCTAGGAACATCTGTAATAAATATTTATTAATAATTACAATTAATCATACTAATAGGATGAGTTTTGGAACACATGACTGGCAAACGAAAGTAAGAATAAATTATTTCAAAGACTTGGACCTGGAGATGATTTACAATGAGCAATGGCTGAGGACCATACAAGTAAAAACACCTGTGAAGACCTTGATTGAAATGACTAAGCATAGAGAGGCTAGGAGGAGTATAAGAATCCAGTTCTCCATAGCAACCTTCAACTCCCTTAGATATGAGGCCATTCCTTCCTCTGCAGAAATCATATGATACCTTCGATGATGACTTGCTTGTCCTTTGAAAGTATTTCTGTCCACAGACACTACCCAGCTCCTGAGCAGCACTTACTGCTCCTTTTGGCAACCAGCAGCACTCTGCCCTATATCCTCCTCAGAGCCCCTTGCATCTTTTTTCTTTGCTCTTTTCCACTTTCTGGACACTTCTGTTAATTGGACTTCTAGCTGTGTAATCTCACAAAGGTTATGAGAACGATTTCAGCTCTTTCCCAGGGAAGCCCCAGTAGATGTACACCCTCCATTTCCTGGAAGAAGTGAAGTGATGTTCTAAACATCTTGATTGATTTGCAGAGGACATGTACTCTATGCACTGAGTGAAGTAGGTGTCTTACAGCAAACAAGTACAAAATTACATAGTTTAAAACTGCACCAAAGAACATATGTGCAAAATGACTGAATTAAGATTACGCACACAACTTCAATCCTGGCATTTTCCAACTTTCTAGAAAAGTGGACAAATGAATAATACTGTTCTATTCTTTTAACCTAGGGCTTTTTCGTTTTATAGAGCTTGTAGGTTTAAAAGATAGAGAAGACTCCTTCTCAACCTCCCAGTTTGAAATCCCATTATATTTTACTGACAAGCCCCTAAAATTCAGGAATCATATGCTGTTTTTTTTTTCCCTCAGATTCTTAGGGGAGTGTATTCCAGCAGTCAGAACCTTTTCACTTTATATTGTTTTCTTTTCACTGCATTTGTTTTCTGTCTCTCCTCTCCCCACTTCTCTTGCATTCTTCCTTCCTTGAACACTCCCTCCTCTACTGCTTCAAATCTGCCCACTTAGTTTCTCTTGCCAGCATCTCTCTCTCTCCTACACATCATGCCAATATTCCTTTTTTACAACTCCCCCAAGTCTTCCTCTTCACTCTCAGGTTTTGCAGTGAGGCTGCTTTTTTCCTTGGGCATCAAGACACAGGAGTTTTCCTCTTGATTTCCTATAGCCAAACTCCCCACCAGTGTTTTGGTGCTATCAGAAACCATTTCAAAAACACCTGAAATGCCTAGGATGGAGTCATTCTTCAAAAAGTTTAGCAATCAACCACTAATAAAAGTACTTAATAGACAGAATCTGAGATTTGTCAGAAATTCTTATCTTCCCAGCATATGGGACAATTTTTCACAGAGGTGCCTAATAGGCACATATTTGACAGTGATGCCAGTCCATATCCTGTGCTGTAGTGTGCAAGACATAAATCTTTTCAATGAGGCAACTGTAGGTACCAGGGAATTTTTTTTTTTTTTTTTTTTTTTTTTTTTTTTTTTTTTTTAATTCTACACTAAGAAATGACTGCTAATTTAAATGAAAGTTTACTCCTTTTACCTTTCAGGCAGAGGTGAATACCTGATGCGCCCACAATAATCAGTTCCAGTCATATTTAGACAAAGTTGTAAATAAATGGAAACTTGGGTTTATAACAGAAATTAGAGGATAATTTTAAAATCGTATGTTTGCTACCCGTGCCCCATAATGCCTAGATGTACACAGTAATCGTTCATTCCTTCCCACACTGTGTTAACTTCTGCAGGTATCTGTACCTTTCCCTCCTGCCCCTACACAAACACCTGAGAACTTCTAAGGAGCTGGATGCTCAATTTGAGGTCAGCAGTGCTAAAAACGTTTCTCTCCTGAGTCCTTTACAGTTACTGCAGTTTGCTGAGACACAAATTCCCACCTCTGAAAGACTAGCTTCTCTCCTTACTGGAAAGAAAAAAGATCTGGGGAGAAACCATATCTGAGGCAAAGAGTGGTAGGAGCCCTGAGAGCACTGCTAGGACACCATGTCCCTGCATGCTCCCTGCCCCGGTGCCCCTCCCGGTGCCCCTGGCTGCCCTGCTCCCAGCTCAGGGGGTGGAACTGGCCCTGGCTGCCAAGTCCTGCCCCGACTGACCCACTGGGACACCCTGCTGCTCCTGGCCCCTGACCCCAGGCACCATCAGCCCCTGCTGCACCCTGACACCAAGGGCAGGAGTATTGTGTACACCCTCCACCTTGTCAACAAAAGTCTGAAACAGTAGGGCGCAGTGAGACCAATCTTATTTTATTCTATTGGTAAAAAAAAAAATCATAGTTTGTAAGAGCTGTTTTCTTTACAGACGTAAAGTTCTCAGGAAGGTAAGAAAAGCAAGAGAAAAAGATACAGTCCACTTTGTGCATTTCATGCGCTGAGGAGTATATGGATGATGCAGAAATAATGAATTTACTAGGTTTCAGTGATAAAAGGGAAATATTAGAAACTCTTAAGTGCAAGAAGTCATTGGAAAGCTTCTTACAGACAATTATACCACTTTGTCCTTGAAAACGTTGCTTGTTTTCCTGTTCCTGACATAAATAGAGCATAATAAATAATAAGGAGAAGGTCAATGCAATGTATCATTTTTGTTGTTTTTAATACCTGGATTTCAGGAAAAAAAAATAGAAAGTAGATTTAAAACACTTTGAGCATATGTGTATTTCACAGATCTCAATCAAATGTGTACAATATACTCACACATTCACACATAACACAAACACACTTTTTTTCTAATTACAGGCTGACTTTTAAAGTATTTTTATTTTTTATTGTAAAGGTTTGTGGTGTTGGTTTTTTTTTGTTTGCTTGTTTTTGGTTTTTTTTGTTTTTTTGAATACACAGTAAATTATTTCCTGAAAAGTCTTGATAGATGAAAAAAGTGTTAGTTATCAAGACCTCATACTTAATACAAGACAAACAAATAATCTAAGCTGACTGTACTGTGAATCACTGCAAAAAGTATGTGTCTGCTTGTGGCAAGGAAGATGGATTTTGCATTTTCCTATCTGCAGTAGCTCATACAGTTATTATGGCAGGAGAGAGAAAAGAGAAATGCAGAAGGAATAATAGGTATTTTATTCAGCTTTCTGGTTCTGTTGTCTCAGTGCTAACGTATGTAAGTAACTAGGATGAAGCTGTGAACTGTATTTATAGACACAGGGGATCTTGAATCTATAGCAAGCATTTCTCAAAGAAGAAGGACCGAATTAGAACCACAACTTGAAATATTATTTCCTAGCAAACTTTTGTTATATATGAACATGTCTGCCTTGCAACTACGAAATAGCAGTACATGACAGTCATTATCTTACCCTAACATATGAATATAACATGACTGTCGATATGGTCCAGCTGGTTAGGAATAACCCCGGCCAGTTAGAGCAGCTCACGCTGACACCCACTATCACAGCCAGGTTACTATTCATTTACACAGAACACCAGGTAAGCAGGATATTTGCTCCTGCCTCTCAGCACACCCTGTTTTTGTTTTGAGTGGCTCATGTCATACTTTCAAGTTCCTGATTGAGTGGAAAGATGACTATAATAAAGTAAGATTGTCAAGAATGCCACTTCCCCTTTGGAAAAATTAGTAGTGGAGAACAGAGTTTAAAACCTTACCAGGATTGATCACTACTGACTTTTCTGAGCTAATGATGAAGGATAAGGAATTAAGTCTGTAGTAACTCAGATAGCTTTCATCTGACAGCCAAGAACCATTAGGACAATGTAGACAAACATATCACATAGCTGTGAGCTGAAGAAGCACATTCTAAGGGCCTGATCTCAGCATACTGTAATCAATAACACTCCTTCTGATTTCAGAAAGAAAAAGTAGGCACTTTTTTCCTTCTACTCCTACTCCTATTCTCCACCTCCCACTCCTGACATATTATGAGAAAAATCTCAGACAGATGATGGAACATTTGATTTTTTTTCTATGACCCACTCAATCAGAAAGTAAAGAAGCACCACTGGTAAAGCATCAGAGTGCATAAGCAGCAGAATAAGCATGAGTGCCTTCAGCACACTTCAGAGAGACACTATAAATGAGTTTGTACAATTATCTTTGTCGTCTTGTAGATGTTACACAAAATTCTGCACCAGGGGTTTATTTCCTTGGATTTAGTGGGAAGCAAATACTAAGAAAAGAGAGGAGAAATGGCTAGCAAGTAAATTTCACTTCCATGAAAAATGTTGACTTGTTGGAAGATAAATGTATCCTATAAAGAAGACAAAGTTAAGTCATTTTGTTTTCTGTCCCTTCCTCACACAAACTATGTAACAGAAAAAGATTGTAAAAATCTCTCCTGTAGACAACTATGCAGCAATACTAAATAATTCACTAGATTCCTCCTGCAGACCATTGAAAAAGTAGCAATATCTTTGCCTTTTCTGAATGCAATCATAAATAAAAAAATAATACATGAAATCTGGACATTGAGTTTATTTCTAAACAGTGATGGAAATGAAGAACATAATGTGAATTACCTTAATGACTCTTAAATATTTCAAGTATAGCTTATTACTTTGCCTATGTTAAAAGGTACCTGTAGCATCAGTGTTTCTAAATTAATTTTAACCCTTTTTGAATGGAGAAAAAAGACAAAAAAGTCATAGTCACTCCACATACTTTAAACCTCATGCAATTTATTTAAAACTGCAGTTACCACCCCTAAATTATGCAGAAACTAAACCTATCAAAAAATTTTGCATATATACTAAGGGTTTAATAGTAATTTGGTTCGAGAGAAATAGTGCTATGAACAGTACTATTATTTTCAGAAGAAGCTGCTGGTTGTGGATACTGAAGAAATGAATCAACAATTGCTTAATGAATACACCTTGAAGTCTGTATAAATCCCTGCTTTTCTACTCAGAGCAAGCTGACTCAATGGCTTGTTTCTCTTTCAACAGTATATCTTGTCTGTTTAAGAAACACTTCAAGGCAGAGATCACCCTAAACACTGGATGTGTGTTTGTAGAGGTCCTACCAAAAAGTCTTCTCAGTCCCTTCAGTTCCACCTAGAGGCATAAGTA